>NC_065518.1:12792082-12893458 GCF_006386435.1 Epinephelus moara | reverse complement strand
CGCGCGCACGAGAGAAACACAACATTGATTTACAATTGTGGTGACCTCCTCCCAGGCTGCCTTTGCATCATCAGCCTGTGGAGGTTTGCTCGCAGTTCCATATATTCGGACACTGCGAGCTTGGACCTCCAGGACCAAAACATCAGTTTCCTCCTGGGAGAAGTTTGGCCGTGTGACGTTGCTGCTCTCTTCTGCCATGGCAAATTGAGTCAACTCTCATTACACCTTCGCGCGGCACATTTAAGGGCGAGGAGAGGGGCTCATTTGATTGGTGTGATGTGTGTAAAACCCACTCCACGCCTTCTCTCCTCCCTCTTTCCGACTTGCGCAGGTAGGAGGGACACAGGTGGGACAGACGAGTAGCTGTGCCAGCGCGCACAGTGTGCCAAACTTGCAAAATCCACTTGGCCACACCCAGTTGGCGAAGTGCAGGTGCGCTGCACCCCCGCCTCGCCCGGTCTGCGAAACTAGAGCCCAAGGTCTGTGAGTAATGGGGACACAGTTTCAGGAAAGAGATGCTGAATTTAAACGTTACAATACTGTGGGCACCACAAACCTCCATTGTATTGGGGTGGAGCTAGAAATCTAATTTTGATATTCATGTCTTCTAGCTTGTAGCCAGTCTCATTGAACCCATTACATTTTGGGGCAACGGCCAATATTTCAGGATTTGCAATGTAGCCAGCGGATATTATGGATATATTATTAAATTTCGATATTGGACCCCAAGATGGGACCTTGCAGTCCAATGAGAATATCTCACCTGCAGTACTGCAAAAACGTTTCTAGCTTCCGGGTTTACTCCAGCTGTACACGGCCAACTGAATATGCCAGTTTCTCCCGCTGGGTCCACCCGCAAGTCCCACTCTGCTCACGGACTTAACATTGTGATGACGTCATCAATTTTTTAATTGCTTTTCCTGTCTAAAGGAAAGTTTTACAAATATGAAATTCTATGAATCAAACATTCAAAAGAGGAATGGTCATAATTCACCTTGTGTGCAGTGCGAGATGTCCAGTCAACAGTTTCACAAATGCTTTTTAGACAGCAAGAGATTTTCCCAGAGTCCACTGCCTGGTAGATATCCCAGTCAAGACTTCTTCCGTGCGCTGGTCATTTCAGCTAATCTCTTTAAACAAATGTCCGCATATAAATGCAGATACATTTTTAAAAAGCTAATAAATAGCTAAAATGTCAGATGATAGCTGATGGGTTCTGACACTACATTTCGGCCAATGCATTCTGCCTCTTATGCTCCTCACACAAACTGTCTACCTGCTGCTCAAATGTGACTGGTCAGGACTGGTCTCTCTTGGGGGGACACAAATTATGTCAGTCGGATCGAATTTGGCTGTTCAATACGAATATTTTTTATTTTTTTTTTCAAACCTGTCTGCATTAGTCTTCATAGCTTAGCGCCACAAAAGGGTGTAAGCTTTTTATGAAGATTGATGCACTGTTAATCTTGCAGTCAAGTATTTTATACCCATACTGTGCGTGGTTGTGACCGTCACCCACCCTCCCTGGAGACTAGCCTATCAGCCTTTATTGGAAAAACTTCCTAATATGAGCCAGAGAGGGCCGTGATACACCGTAGTGTGTCAAGAGGAAAGTAAGGGAC
The DNA here is from genome assembly GCF_006386435.1 of Epinephelus moara. Lineage (NCBI taxonomy): Eukaryota > Metazoa > Chordata > Actinopteri > Perciformes > Serranidae > Epinephelus > Epinephelus moara. The sequence goes on along the minus strand of NC_065518.1, from coordinate 12,891,836 downwards.
AGACAGGGGGGATTGAGGGACAGGTGCTTAAGTCCTGAGTTATATAGCGGCAGTGCATGCGGAGAAGAAGGAGAAAACAAACAAGTAAACAAACATACAAACAAAACAAAACAACAACAAAAAACAGAGGAAAAACAAGCCTTGAGGTTGTTGTGCTCCATACAGATTACCAAAAATAAACAAATAAATGTATAAGAGAAAAAAAAAAAAGAAAAAAAAAGAGAAGTCTATACTGAACACCAGAAATGTGAGAGTCCTGGTGGAGGAGGAAAGCCCGATTGTGGAGAAGAGTTGCCAGCGCAGTGTGGTAGGTTTGAGAAGCAACTGAGCCCCTTTTGAGTGATCCCATCGGTTCTTTGCNCCCCCCCCCCTTACTATGATTCTCCGATCCCTGACGAATCAATACGAATATTTGACTGAACAAGCCAAGTTAGCCCTCCAGACTAAAGCAGGATAAATACGCTAATGACAGATCAGAAATCTGCAATATTTTTTGCCGTCGTAGTAGTTTTTTTTTTTTAAGCTATTTTTTTTGGGCATTTTGCCTTTAATGGACAGGACAGGTAAGCGTGAGGGGGAGAGAGAGAGAGAGGGGGGATGACATGTAGCAAAGGGCCACAGGCTGGATTCGAACCCGGGGCGCTATGGCAACATCCTTGTACATGGGGCGCCTGTTTTACCCCCAAAAGCCAGAGACTTTATCGCATAAGTTAATGTTAGCTATAAATTCCCCTCTTCTAAGCAGAAACCAGAAGATAATGTTACCTCAGAACCTGGCCATGTAAAGCCTCTCTTCCTGCTTGCAGCTGTCTCCGTCTCACTAAGATTTACCCTGGGTCTGGGTCTGCAGCTACCTGTACCAAAAACCAGCATCCCCAGAAGAGAACCAAACACTTCTTCACGACTTGAAGATTCTCAGTAGACTGAGAGGTCTCTGACTGATGATTTGAATTCATGACTTTCAGAGGTTGCCCTACCACTCAGACCTCAAATGGACTACAAATGGAGACCAGATCACTTTCGATGCCAAAATCTTGTACGACTGCAGACAGATTCTGCAGATATATGCAGAAATCTGATTATAGAGATTAGCCTGTAGCAAAATAAGGAAATATTGAAAGCCTGCAGATAGAAATTGACTAAATTAAATTCATATTCCTCTCTGTTGTTATATTCAAAGTGGAAACCGTAAGCTTTATGTGCAGCCTCCAAGGAATTAATTGCATCACATCTTTCACATCATTTTTTTTTTTTTTTTAGATCATTATGTGGGTTAAGGCTGAGAACAGGAGGATGTACTGAGGAGGGGTGAATGCAAAGTCATTTTCAGGACGGATCATGGTAATACAACATCTTTGAGTTTTTCCATTAATTCAAATGGTTTGCAAAGAACTGGCCCAAGGCCCAAAGCTCATGCATCTATATTCATTGCAACCTCGTGCCTGAACTAATGAGCAACTAGGGAACTTCAACAATCTAGCCTATCATTCTTTTCACAAGGTAAATGCACATGCAAAAAAAATGCAATTCAATTAATTAAATCTGTCTGTACTTGTTCACCCTCCCCCCTTTTTTCCCTGCCCTTCTCCCCCTTCATGCACACCCTCAGGGAAATCAAACAATTAAGGGCTGAATACAAATGTACTCTCCCTCCCTTCATGTCTTTCACCCCTCTGATTATGTCAGTGAGGGAGATGTCCTCCCTCTTTCTAGTAAAGAGTCTGCTTTTTATGTATTAGGTGAGTATGGTTATACACCTTGACCCTGTGTTCTTTCAGGAGATGACTGACAGGAGAAGGAGGCTACAAGATTACAGTTGGAGGAGACAGAACCAAAACAACTCAATTATTTAAAGAGACGTGAACTTTAGTGTAACGTGCAAGGTCAGAATCCTCATGCATTTGCAACAGGTGTGGTCTGCACTAAGACATGGAATTAAATGTCCTATGTATTAAGCAATAAAATATGTTTCCCAACCCCGGAGCATTCGTAAATCTCTACCAGCTTTCATTAAAACCATTTTCTGCAGTAAATGCTGACAAAAGATTCTGTTATGTCATGCTTCTTTAAATCAGCTCCTGACATCAATTCACAGAGGTTTCTAAAGTTGGTGATTGATTTCCCGATAATGCACAACCAACTCATCGATCATCCATGGTCCATTGATCCCTGGAAGGAATATAGCTCTTGTTGTTCAGCTGATGCACCCAGGAAGTGGAACATTATCGGCTTTCTCTAAGAGATTGTTTGTAAACATCATGTCATACATCATAGAGCGTGCAGATGGAGCACACAGCTGGGAGTCGTTCATTTTTACAACATCGATGACCCTTCGAGCAGAAAGAAAAGGTGAGCCTGGTTGATTTGCATCTACATCCATTTATTAATTTTCATCTGCATTTTGAACAAAATCAATAGCCAGACTGGAGCCAAAGCCAGGATTGTCGACTATCTTAGGTCATGAGTCATGCACAACTCCCCAAACCCCTTCTGAACATTTTGAACAGATACCAAAACAAAGAGCCTCAAAACATTTTTAATTATTTGCATTTTTCATATTTTAACCATTCAGTTAACTATTTAACTATATTTTGTGTGAATTTTATGAGCCAACATGAATATCTGAATGCTGTTTGAAAGTGAATATACTACCATCAGATATTTATATCAGGGGACGATGTTTAAGCTACAGTAGGTCATTTTTATAGAAAATTGTTTTTTTGTCATATTTGCTGAAGCTTTCACTATCCTAACCGATAATCTCTGAAAAAAAGCAGGTTCCTCTGGCTCATTCTAGTACTACCTTAAGGCCCCGTTTCCATCAAACACTTTCGGTATGGTACCTTTGGAACCAGCAGTAACCCCTCAGACATGGTACCTAGACTGTAGCTTCGGCAAGTTTTTTTTTGTCAGACTCCAGTTGCCTGAAGAGGCAGCAAAACATCCTTTCATTTTAAAGTTAGTTTACTAATATATGTAAAACTCTCCACGGTATGAACAATGGCTACAAAACCACCCACAACTCAGCCCTGAGCAGAGTGACCTTCCTCTATTGGCCAATCAGCAAACTGCAGTGTTCACAGCTCCACCTTTTAGTACCAGATCTGTGTGCTAGGTACCCCAACAGAGGGGGGACCAAACATGGGGACGGTACAGAACAGTTCCATTGGTACCATCTACAACTTTTCACAGTGGAAGCAGAAAAAAAAAGCGTACCCAACTGAACTGAACCATACTGCTCAGTGGAAACAGGGCTTTAATGGCATCTGCAAGAATCAACAGCAGCTGAACGAAAACAACCAATCGGAGCCAAGAGGTGTATGCTCTCACGTCAGTCAAGCTCAATATCTTCAGCATGTGGTGGAGTTCTGCAAACACAATGGCTGAGAAAGAAACACCAGCAATGAAAAAACTACCCATCCCCTTTTTTTGCCAAAAACAGCATACACTGCGAAGACAGGAAGACAGAAGAAGGGTGTTGGTCTTGGCTCTAATTGCTTGTTTGTGTTCAGGTGCGGTGGATTCTTGCAATTGCCAATAGGAGAACTAGAATAGATCATCTCTCTCATGTACTACTGTCAGGATATTGTGACAGTTTCGGCAAATATGACAAAATGTTATTTTTATAAAAGTTACCTACTGAGCCTTTAAAGGAGAAGCTCAACATTTTGTGTATTACGCTTCATTTGTTTCTTGCTAAAGGTCAGATGACAAAATCAATACCACCCTCACATCTGTAGCTACAATATGGAGCTGGAGCCAGTAGATAATTAGCTTAGCTTAGCATAAAGACTAGCAACAGGGGGAACCATCTATCCTGGCTCTGTCTGAAGGTGACAAAATCCACCTACCTGCACCTCTAAACATCGCTGATCATCGCGTCATATCTAGTTTGTTTAGTCCATTAAAAACATTATTGTATAGGGGATTATGTGTGGGACTATTTCTTCTTCGGGTGCAGTGATTCTCAAGTGGTTGACTGGAAACCTCAGAGTAGAGATAAAACTCCTGTCTCCAGCTTTGTACTGAACTGACAAATATGAGTGTTGCCAATCTTCTCGTCTAGCTCTCAACAACAGAGCAAAGAAAGGCCTTTTCAGACCTTGGGAACTATCCCTAGGGACCATTTAAGGAACTTAATACATTTCGACCACAGAAACGAGGGTCTAAATTAAGTTCTGGGGTCATTTTACCCCCCCAAACATCCCTGACTGGGGGTGAAGTGCTTGCTGAAAGTGCAGGAACTTTCGTGGTGAGGTTTGCAGGGATGGCCGTCGCTGATTAGTCAAATAGACACAGCATAGATGCTTCAACTCATGTACAGCTTCATTCATAACACAAGGAGATACTATAGTATCAATTAAAGACCACTGTGCAACAAGGGGAGAACATTTCTCTTTGCTTGATAACATTAAAAGTGAAGTCAGGCTTTGCTATCAGCTTCCAACTCATTTACAAAAAGACAAAACGAGAGACATAGATAGCATGAGTGAGCTGAGAAAGAGGGACAGTGCCACGGTGCTGTGAATGAGAAAATCAGTGAGTGAGAGAAATACAATTTTCTAATTGTTTCATGGCGGTTACGTTCTAAAACACAAATAAATAACCATCCAACACTCAACAGATGATTTACTGTGGAGACGGGCGCTCTTAGTTTCACTTTCCTTCTCTGCATTTCATTCATTACATCCAATGTGTGGCGGTAAATGTCATCACAGTGAGACAAAATCTCTGGTTTAATTTTTTTTTCCCAACATGCTTTTCATGCTTTTCATGCTGATGAACTTTAGAGTTCCTGGAAAAGTAGTCCAGGACTTGTTGAAAATGTGGCTTACATGTATTTCCCAAAATGTGGATGTATTCCTTTAACTCCCTTCAGGTTGCTAACCCCCCCGAAATTTGCAGAAAAAATACACAAGACATGTCCTTAGTGTCCTCAATGGAGCCATGTTCCTGCATCAGACAACTGGATCGACTCCCATCAGCTAAATATATGCCTTGTTGTTTTTCAAGAAGGACAACTTATAGCTTTTCCCTCAGCTCATGTGTCAACAAATGCAGTTTCCTGCTTAACCCTCTGTGAATTTACAACCTGCCCGTGACCCCTTTCGCTCGGAAACTCCGTTGATGATTTTAAGGCATCTGTGTCATGGACTCAGGCCTCGATTCCACGGGGTCCCTGCACCCCAAAGCACTCCACAGCCTCTTTATCAAACCCTGGCAGCTCCTATTGTTGTTGGCAGCTCGCTCCTGTCCCCAGTGCTGGAGGGATTAGGTGAGAGTGAGTGAGGAGGAATACATGGGGCCAGCCGTAGGAGACCCTGCCGTGTCCCGTACCCCGACGGGGAATTATTAGAAGTTGCTGACGGTAAGAAAATACGAAAGGAGGGAGAGACATGGAGGCAGGTACACAGAGGAGGTGGAGGACTGCATTCACACCTCATCTGACAAAGCAACAACACCAGAAACCTCCAATCCAGTCATCACACATCCTCCCCCTGCCTCCGTCTACTCCCCGCGTGTCCATCTCTCAGCACTGTGGGGCCTCAGACGCATAACCTTAATGATGAGTGGGATGGGAAACCAAAAGCATCTGCTTTCTGCATGACATGGAGACAGGGGAAGACTCCGTGCTCTAGGTCCCTGACTTTCTCTGCACCATTTCCTTTTATCACTAAGCTAAATTTAGTGATGAAAGAGGCATCTGAACTCTAACTCCTACACAGGTTTCCCATTGAGTCGGGTGCAGATTTGAAGCATTAAATGAGTCACAAGCAGGAAAACAAAAGGAAGAAAATGAAGAGGTTCATCAGCAGAGATGCTACGTTATAGGGCAAGAAGGGGAAATGCTGCTGGAGCTTTCTGCTGTGCTAGTCAACTAGAGCGGATGCTGTTTTTGCTTTCTATCCAGCTTTCATTTTTCACAAGGACATTGCTCTGCGTGAGCACGTGTAGGGCAACAAAAGGGGGGAAAAAACTCCTACATCAGCTGAAAGAGACAGGCTTCCTTCAGCCCAAATCTGACCGACTGACTGATGACCACGCGTGGCTTCTTCGCTCAGTCAGTGACCCCCACACGCAGGCAGCGCTGGTCACAGGAAGGTCAGTGGACTGTGAGAACGGACAGAAACAGGATGGAGGACAAGTAGAGCGAGCATTCCCTCTCGGCTTAACTCAAACTGTAACTCCGGCACATCTATTTGTCTGTCTGTCAGAGGGAGGATGGAAGCCAGGACTGTGAGCCTGGACTGATTATCTTTATGGTCAGCAGCCACAGAGGTTAAAAACTTTGGCTGCTTTTGTTTATTCCCTTTGGCACCCCAAAGCCTTGAGAAAATGAGATTTCACTACAATTTATGGAAGCCGTTTGCTTAAATAGGTGAAAGGGAGAGATTGTGAGCCAGAGAACAAGGCAGAAAGGCAAACAATCTAATGGAAAGGGAGATGAAGACGGAGGGCCTTGGCGAACAGACGCTTGAACTAACTTTTGTACTCAAGAACCTCTAATAAAGTCACATTTTCTGGCAATTGTCTGACAATTTATATTCAAATAATTCCGTCTTACACTTCTGCTACTGTTTATTGAGCGTAAAAATCCTTATGGGCATACAAGTCAAATGTACAAAGACAGGGTGTGTGTTTATGTTCTACTTTCATAGCTGCATTTCAGCAATACACAAGCCCCTGGAGGTAGTTATTTTATTTTGCTTGCTTATTTCCCCCATGTCTACAAACTACAACAGCTTTGACATTATTGCAGGCATTTTGGGGAGACTGGGAAAGACGGCATGGTAGCAGGTTCCCCGACTCCAAGTTTGGTTACTGCTGTCATATATTCACAGTGAAAAATCCACATTAAAATTAAAGTACTTTGTTGATTTGTCTTTTTAATTTCAAAAATTGTAATGCTAACAAACGAAGTAGTGAACATGAGGAAGCACACTAGTAAAATGTTATGTTTGCACATTATTTGTATGATGAAAATCTTGTGATTAAAAAGATAAATATTTTAAATGTGTACAGGAACATCCAGTATTTAAACAATTTAATGGTCCTTTTAATTGTGGTAATGTGAGAGGCAACAGTGTGATAATAGACCTAAATGATGACACCTGAAATATAGTTGTGGTGTGAAAGTATTCCAGCATTCTGTACAGTGTTAATTTAGTTGACAAAAACTGTGACCTTTTTTCCATGACGAAAATGAGATGATGACGAGCTAAAAAATAGACCTTGATAATAAAGACTAAGACAAAATTGTATTTCATTTTCGTTGACAAGATGAGATGAGACGTGGTGAAAATGTTTGTGGTCAACATTGAAAGCCGAGACTGTCCGTGCTTGGAATTATTCTGAAATGCCACATGTGTGACAGGAGGTAAACTCCAGCAAACAGTCAGTAAAAACATTCACACTGGAGCAGCGTTAGCTGTTGGTGCAAGTTGTGAGCTGTAATTCAGTAGTAAATAATCAGCCGTGCGACTATGGATGGTGGAGCTGCTGAATGGATTGGTGGAGTTTGTTAGTTGCAGTGGTAGCTGTTAGCATCTCCGCCTGTTAGCCGCTAAATAGCAGCGGAGCTAGCAGGGTCAACACACCTGTCACCTTGATTCTACTTTCTGATACATGAATCAGCCTAGCTGGATTAGTTTAGAGATTAAAAGAAACGTGTTGATTTCGTTAACGAAAACTATGACCTTTTTTCCATGATGAAAACGAGACAATGACGAGCTAAAAAGAGATTTTGCTCATAAAAACTAAGACGAAACCTATATTTCATTTTCGTTGATGAAACAAGACGAGACAAGACGTGGCGAAAATGTTTGTGGTGGATTATCGGACATTGAAAGCCGAAAACCGCCGTGCTTGCAATCATCGGAGCTAGCAGTGTGAATACATCTGTCGCCTTGATTCTAATTTCTGATACATGAATCATACATGAAACTAAAACTAGACTAAAACTATGAAGGACAAAAATATCTAATTCTAAGCTCTACATGCACAGATTCATGTAACTTGGTACAGCTGCAAACTCACGCATTGACCATAAGACTCACACAGCTGACTCTTTTCACAAGCTCCTACGCAGTGGAAAAAAAATGTATATCTGAATAACATTGTGGCGCGAAAAGATAACACTGACAGCGCATTTCAAGACGAGACAGATCAACATGGTGTAACAGCAGCACCGTAAAACACTGTGGTCAAGCCAGCCATGGCCACCACACCACAATGAAGTTACTTTTAAGTTGCATATTTGACAGTGGTTCACTCCCGACTCAGCGGCGTCTTCTTACTCAGTTTCACCTGATGTTGGCAGTAGGAATAGGAATTCAATACCTTCGTGCTGACTTGTCAATATTAGTGAAAATTATAATTAAAAATTATACTAAAGTGGTCTAACCCCGGGGTGGGGGGCCCTTCTGTGTGGACTTTGCATGTTCTCCCCGTGTTAGTGTGGGTTTTCTCCAGGTACTCCAGCTTCCTCCCACAGTCCAAAGACATGCAGGTTAATTGGTGCTTCCTCCCACAGTCCAAAGACATGCAGGTTAATTGGTGACTCTAAGGCCCCGTTTATACGACAACGACTTCAACTGAAAACGGTAAACTTTAGTTGCGTTTTGGCTGATCATTTACACGACAGCGGCATTTTGGGTGCCTGAAAACGCAACGATTTGAAAACGGGTTCCAGAGTGCAACTTTTTGGAAACGGCATCCTCTCTGTTGTCATGTAAACTTGCAATATGCAGTTCCTCTGAAGACTTTTCGCACATGCGCATTACGGTTCCAGTCACTAGGCAAGCCGACCGTCACAACAACAATGCCGAGCTCTGTTTGTGCTGCTCACCCTGTTGATTTGAAGTGAAGTGTAGATCTGTTACTGTAGCAACGCCACCTCGTCTTCCATCCAGACAAAGTTATCTGTGCATGTTTTCGCCATTGTGTCTTCTTTGTTTTGGTTTGTAATCACCGTGTTGTAGAGGAAGGCGCTTCAGTGCAGGCGCATGGTGTCATGCCGTCATGCTGTGGTGTTGCTTTACAAATTTACACTGCCACCCATTGGCCTGGCGTGCATACTACAGCATTTCCAGTAGATTTTGCGGCTCCGTGTGAACGGGGCTCATTTCAATAACGTCGTCATATAAACGCAGAAGTTTTTTAAAACGCAAAGGACAGACTTTTCCATTTTTAGAGAAACCGCTGTCGTCTAAACAGGGCCTAGATTGTCCGTAGGTGTGAATGTGAGTGTGAATGGTTGTCTGTCTCTATGTGTCAGCCCTGTGATAGTCTGGTGACCTGTCCAGGGTGTACCCTGCCTCTTGGCCAATGTCAGCTGGGATACATTCCAGCCCCTGTGACACCCAACAGGATAAGCAGTTACGGAAAATGAATGAATAAATGAATGACTGACTGACTGAAGTGGTCTCGTGTAGCACACTTAAGACTCATTACTAATGTGTAGTTCATTCAATTCACGAAAACAATTTAACAGAAAATAATGGCAGTTTTTTTAAAAGCTTCCATGTAAAGTGACCCAGTGACTGAAATTTAAAATATAATACCTTAATATAGGCTTTAATGTTTCTTCTTTTTTATATTAACATTCTTTTTATTAAAAAAAAAATCACACTTCACGTTTAATTCATGTTCACAAACAGCATTGAAAGCTATTGTAATCATAAGAAGTTGATAACTGAAGTGTAGAAGTCAATATTTAATCAGTAATACTTAATTAATATGAAAATAATACAAGAAAGTAAGTCTGCAAAGAAGTCCCATATGATAAAAAAAAAAAAAAAGTTTCAATATTAAGTTTGCTGAGAAGCTGCTCAAAATGTTTCTATGACCATATAAATTTTGAAGCAGTTTCACTGTACTGTACATTACTGTAGCTTTGGTCAATCCAGCCACGGCTAGGGCAGAAGTGCATATAAAGTAGGACAAAAACACTAAATGGTGCAGATAAAAATAAAAACTGGTGCATGCAATTTTAAAAGTTACACACACCAGAGGATGTGCACAGAAAAAAAAAAGTATTTGGAGCTCTGTAAATAGTACCTCTTCTGCCTGATATAGTGAAGTCAAGAGCAGGCATGTATAAAACATGAGGTCATGCTCTTCATTCAAGGATTTTTTCTTAACACATTCACAAGATGGATGGAGAGTTGGAAATAAAGGATATAATACGTGCTTATATTTTATCAGCTGTCTGGAACATGTTGAAAAGTGCAATAAATATTCTTGTGGATAAAGCCTTATATTATGCTCTATTAAATGTTACAAAGAAGTTACATAAAGGTCTGAAAATTAATCACATGGTCTAGTCTGCATTCACATTCCCCTGTAACTTTTAATGTAATCTTACCTTAAAAGACGTATAGGCGCCTGTTTCAAAATGACACTTGCATGTACGGTTGAAATAAAATGGGTTATTCAGACTCTGAATTGTTACTTTAATGCCAAAATATTGCACACCACGTTCATAATTATGCAAGGAAGGGCTCTTAAAGGATGAGTCATACAAAAAATGAAAAACAACAGGGTGAGAGCTGTCTGATTGTCTCTCTGTTTGCTGTCATGTCAACACTCCCCCTCCCTCATCAGCTAGCACCAGTTACCTAAATTGAAAGCATGATCAGAATGATTTGATTTTGGATCAGGCTTCTGAAACAAAGACGTCATGAAATGCATCCCCACATTTTAATACTTGTACCAACACCCTCTCATAAAAAGAGGGCATTTTGTATCTGCAGGACCCTCCATAAGCTCTTTGGTGAAGGTAAGTAATGAGTGATGGTTCACCCCTCAGAGAGAAACTGCTGCTTACAGCAGGTTTCAGTAGTCTGTGTTCCTCGTGGTGAAGGGAAGGAGGCTGAGGAATAGATCTACCAGCTGGAGCCCCGAGACCCCCGTGGTCTGTCTGGTAAAAGGCTCAGAGTGGAGAGGGGAAGACCCCTATCACTGCACAAAATGTCTTCTTTAACAAGCCACTGAGTCTGATACTCAATCTTCATTTTCTGCAGTTTTATATTTTAAAGTCCCCTCCACGTGAACGAATGTGACTTTACTTGTTTGACCTTCACTGTGCAGGATGATGTATGTGCAGATTTTTACACTACAAGGTTTTCACATTATCTGCTGAAGAGGGAAAGTTTCTCCGCGCTCACCTTAAATCTGTGTTTTAGGCGTGTACACATGCTTTTGTGATATGACTAGTTTGGGAAAAAAAAAAAATCCTGGCACAATTTGCAACTAACACAGGAGTTTTGTGGAAACATGAGGCCTCCTGTGCACAAACTCTGAGAGTGGACTTCTCAGGGAGGTAGCAGACATGCTCAGAACTTTGAAATGAGAATATTTCCAAATGCAGTTTTAAGATTTTTAACATGGTAATTGGAAAAAAACACAGTACTGTGATCAAACACAACATTAAAACCACTGACAGGTGAAGTGAATTACATTGATCATCTCCTTACAATGCAATGTTCTGCTGGGAAATCTTGGGTCCTGGCATTCATGTGGATGCCATTTGATATCCACCACCACTCAACCACAATGAGCCATGCCACACTGCTCAGAATTGGCCCAAGGAACCTGACACAAAGCTCAAGGCATCAACCTGGCCTCCAAATTCCTCAGATGCCAGTCCAGGACATGCCAGTACCGCACCTTGCAACCCATGAGAAGCAAAGGATCTGCGGCCAACGCCAGACAGACACGACAGGGCACCCCCAGAGGTCCTGCGTCCATGCCTCAATAGGTCTGGGTGCTGGCACATCCTAGGGATGCTTGATCTGATTGGTATCTATAGAATTCGGAGGCCATGTCGACACCTTGAGCTTTGGGTCACGTTCCTCGGGGCCATTCCTGAGTAGTTTTTCAAGGGTGGCATGGCGCATTGTCCTGGTGGGTGGTGCGAATCAAGCGGCATCCACACAAATGCAAGGACCAAAGGTTTCCCAGCAGAACACTGCATTGTACCAAGATGATCAATGGTATTCACTTCACCTGTCTGTGGTTTTAATGTTGTGCATGATCTGTGTTTATCAGACACTGATTATTATTTAAAGCTTAGTATTGCTGATTTTGTAGTTCTGTGCCGATCACAGAGCCCACTTGCTAATCAATCATTGTGTTCTGCTCATTCATTTAAAATATGTGGCAGTTAGTCTTGAGCCCTGCTTTTTAGCCTATGCAAAATTGACACAATAGAAAAACATCGGCCACTGCCATCAGTAAATGTCATCTTATTTGCTGATAGGCCAGGGGCAGTCAATAAGGGGAATATCGGCTGATACCGATGTTCAGCCGATACATCGTTGCATCGCTATATTTAAATATGTATCAAAGCATGTCTGAGAAGTTGTTTTACGTGAGTGGCAAAAGCCTCACATTACAAATTGTTACCTAATTTGTAAGATAAGAATAAAAGGGGACTGGAAAACTTGACAGAGAGAAAGTAACATCAGGTGAATGGGTTGAGTTGTTTTGGAGCTTTGAAGTAAGCTTGGAGGTTTGGTTGGGGAGTTTCTAGACCAATAAAAGCTCCTTTACAGGACACATACAGAAGACAACATTAAAAGGACACCGTGAATGTGCATCTCACTCTTCTTCATCCTGAAAGAAGGGACAAGCCATTCTAAGAGCTTTCCAGTGTTAACTGGGCGCCTCCTAATTAATTAGGAACATGGAGTGGCGAGTCCACCTTATTAATTACTGCTCTAAGCTTGAAAATAATTGGAGCTTCTGAGAAGGCGATTCAAAAGAGGGAAGCTCTTTCCAAAAAATTCCCTTTTGAAGGAAGTAGTTAAAAGGCGCAGGCTCTGGACAGAGACGAGCCCATTTCCAAGGCTTGTCTTTGAAACTAATGAATCACAGTATATCATGGCCTTGCAGCCGCAAGGGTAACAAGAAAGGTACAAAGGCTAGAGTTAACCTCAGTGCATCCTTCACCGGGAAGTAAGGTTTAGAAAATGGTGTGAGCATGTTTGAATTTTGCTGATGAGAATTTGTCTGCAGAAGAGAGAGAATAAGTGAGCACTGGTGGGAGCATGCAGTGTATCCAGGTTTTGTGTGTGTTCATGTATGTTAATGGCTGATGGAAAAGGCTGTTTGGGCCCTCTCCACAATTACTTTCACTAAATTGTACAGTACACTCCTGCCAATGACTCGTTCGCCCACTATTTAACTGCCCATGCGTCTCCATGTCTCTGGGAATGTTGGCTAATAGATCAGAGGACAAGCTGATTACTTACTGACAGGGGATACAGATGTGTGCCTCAGATAAGACAATCAGGAGCAAGGCTCTATGATAATGTCATGTCCACAGTGATTACGGGAGCATGACAGGAAGAGCACATACAGCATCTCAAGCTTTAACGCCTTAGTGGATAGAGACTTCAAGTCACCAGTTCATCCTGCCTTTCCTTAGAAACGTCTTCCTTCCCTCCCTCCTTTCTCATGATGAGCTCCTCTTTATCCACACGTTCTTACTCCAGCTCTACAACGAGGGGTTGTAAGGATGTTGGACAAGCGTGTAACTATGGGAACAAAGTATTTAATGGGATTTTAACAAGGGGAAGCTTTTGTTCTTATCCAGTTAATCTTCAGATAATTGGAGACTTGTGTTGCTGAAGAGGAATGGCAATTACTGGGTTTCGATTTTATGTGGTAAAAACACATTCACTTTTCATAAGATGTGTGAAAGGTTTAAAACTAAGATTTGAAAGACTGTAATGCCTTGTATAACAACTTAAACCCATTTTAAAACACTCAATCAGTCTGGAGACAAGAACAACCTCGGGTCAACCAGTAGATCAACCATTATAACATTTTCAATAAGCTACTCCAGTTATTATACTCTCTCCAGATCTCACTCATGTTTCCACTGTTGTCTGACTGCAACGAGGGACATCTCGTGACATCTCGTGATATTTCAGAAAGAGACTTCATTTAACGAGGCAATAACAAACAGTTCTCAATACTGGACCTGCACTGCACTGTCTATGTTTACGCCCCTGTGGAGATGTAAGTGGTATGTAATGCAACGTGATGGTCGGACACTGGTTTGCTGTGTGCAAGTAGATCTAAAGGTAAGATCTGCTATACCGGTCTGGTCTGGTGTTTGGCCTGATATCAACCGTTTTAAAATTTTTCACCGGCCCAACCCAATCAAATGTGCCTCCCAAATTTAATCTGGAGGAGACCAGAGGGTGAGCACTACGCTTTTGCTACACCACCGTCACTGTTATCAGTGGTAACCGCCTGTAACCACTGAATTAGCGCAGCGCAGAGCAGCAGTGATTAGCTAGCCAGTTGGATACACGTGGCTGGATCGTCTACCGCAATAATGAACAGAGAAGCTCGGATTACAACGCACACAGAGGGAGCAAGACTCAGGAAAGCATTACTCCACTATATCTTTACAATGCAAATAGTTGTTTGCTGCTATATTAATTCTCTGACTGTCACATGAAGAACCTTTAAGGACCCTTCAGTACAGTGTAGAATGTCTGAAAGCCATGCCCAGAAACATTTTCCTGCAAACCTCACGAGTATGAAGAAGTTATTATAGACATTCAAATCTGTAATAAACACACTTTAAACTGTTCAGTTCGAGTGAGCACTGAAGCCCAGACTTGTGGAAGGATTTGATACACTCCTTGCCTCACTCCTGGCTTAATGACAAGAGGAAGGATTTGACACACATGGGACACATTGAGTTTGACGTTTCTTAAACAATCTGTGTGTGGCTCAGCAGCCAACGACACTCTACAACCCTACAAAAGAGGTCACAAAAGATGTATGTTTTCCAAAAGGGTTGGTTATTTGTGTGTCGTCTTTATCCTTCTGTTTGTCCAGCTCCCCAGGAGAGACTGTTTCCTGCCCGTGTTATGAATGAGACAAGAGGACGTCTTATTGAGAGAAGCAACAGGTCACAGACCAGCAGCAGCCCAGCCTGAGATATGGAGTAAAAAACATCCCATAGACCCAATACACAAACTGGGACAAATTGTGTCTGGATCCCGTCCAGGCTGAATTTTATTGTTCTTCCGAACACCACAGAGATAGAAGTTTGCAGCCAGGCCTTTCACTCAGGAAACACATCCTCAGCCTGCCCTCTGTCCAGGGAAAAGTCCTGATTAAAGTGTGTATGTTTGTCTCGCAGCACAACAGACTCCAAAAGATGGATAGCCAAACCTCCAGGCACCTTATGCTTAAGGCTAAACAACATGATGAGCAGGGAGAAACCCCAAGTGCAGGCAACCGAGAACATCCTCCACCCAGCTGACGAGCCCCAGGCCTCCTCTCAGTGATCCTGCAGTCCATTAGAAAGGGAGACACGGATGGAAAGCATGCTGCCTGCTCAGCTTGGGACTCATATTGATATGCCTGGAGGCCTCACAGTCAAAGCCACAAAGCAGCAAAAGCTGCAAGAACAGCTTGATCATAAATAGTTCCATACCCAGTGGTCAAAGCTCAACAACCGTCCCTACCACTGATTCGGATGTGCATAAGCTTCAGGGTTTCTCTGTGTGCATTAGGGACCTTAACCTTCAGGTAATAAAGAACAATGGCGCTATCTCACAAAGCAAATGGCATGTGAAGATTCCGTTTAGTCAATGATTAATTAAATTGATCTGAGATGATGAGATGCCACCAGGGATTAGACTCTGGTGCAAATCTAGCAGAGCATGAGCAATACTGCTGTGCTAACACTGCACTGAGGGTAATTTAAAGTTTAATTTCCACCAGCTGGACTCACATTTTATCATGAGTACCTTCATACTGATAGCATCATCATTACCACCTCTGCTAATTAATGAAAACCTGAGCTCACTCCTGCAGGAAGCAGCCACCTTTCATGTATGGTCAGAGAGCTGACTACATTTTGATCAGATCTATGATCCCTGACATCTCCTGAAACAGAATTTTCCGATTTATATGTTTGGCATTGAACTTTGGAATCAAACTACTCATTAAAGAAGTGTTGCAAAATTAACATCCACTTCAGGGCTTTATCCACTGTTGGTTTTCCTGCATGAATGCTTCTCCAACTCTAAGCACGGAGGACTACAGTAGCTAATGATCAAAAATACACTGCTTACAAAAAACACTGGCAGCTAAAACCAATACTGTCTAGAGCACATGTGGGTAATTTATTGACTATTTCCCACGAGACCCCAATTGATGAGGATACAAACGAATATGTCCTTCGCGTTTGAGTTTAAATGAGTCTATCTGCAGACGCCGTTGCACATAAAAATGTCATCTTCTTACAAATGAGAGCAAGCATCATTAATTGCTGAGTCACCCTAAAAATTGTTTATTTGATGTTGATACTCTAGAGAAGTTGGATGCAGAAGAAAGCTGAGAACAGAGCAGTGAAGATACAGCAAAACACAGATGCATAAAAAGGCAGCATTTCCACATGAAGAGGGCCTTGATCTCTCAGGCAGCCTTCTCTTGAACCATCATTTGGAGCGCCGGTTCACACGGTTGACACGTTGCTCCAGGCGGTGTGCGCCCTTTCCATCCCGACAACAGGCTGCTTTCAAAAGGTGTCCGGAAATGTAGGAATATCTGACGCCTGTGTCTCCTGCTTCCTCGACGCTTAATGCCAAAGAGCAGACACACCAAACAGTCTTCCATACTGGCTTGCAAACACACTGGCTTTGTACTATCGGGCGTAGTTTTCATGATGTTACAGCCTTTCTAAATGTCATCAGTGCCACTGACACAACGCAGCTCACCATCAGAGGAGGGAGCAGAGCTTTGGTGCAGGCAGACATCAGAAACAGCAAACATTTTCTCAGATAGTGATTGGAAATACTCACAAGGTAAGACAAGGGAACAGTTACAATGTCACCTTTGCATGGTTGTTGTTTTAACCAGACATCGTCACTGGGAGGAAGCCACGAAGTAACATCAGGGTTCCCACACATTTTCATGGACAAAGTTTCCGTGAATTTTCAAGAATCTATAATACTTTAGTCTTCTTGCACCACTTTTCTAACCTGGAAATCCAGATGCCACGCCCCTAGTAAATTCTAATTTGCACTGCACGAGAATCTGGCCCCGACGAGCAGAGCCCACTGAATCGCCAATCGGACCAATCAGATCAGTCTATCTGACAGAGGCGGGCTCTGGGCGGCTGTAACATGATGACGACAGCTCTGTGCCGTAGGAGTCAAAAAGTAAACAGCCAAGATGGCAGCTGCTGAAAACCCGCGTCCATTCAATTTACCTTTGGAAGAAGCGCTAAGCCAACTACGCTTATCATTTTCCTTGAGAGAGTAACAGAAGACTGCCCTAGAAGCCTTCGTTTCCAGGAAGGACGTTTTTGCTGTTTTGCCGATTCGTTTCCAGGAAGGACGTTTTTGCTGTTTTGCCGACGGGATACAGCAAAAGCTTAATATATCAGTTAGCCCCACTGTTCGGCAAACAAATGGGGCTTAGTGCAATGAATACGTCACCTTGTTTTTTTTGCTCTGATTGGCCATTGTGCTATCTAATTGCATGCGGCGGCATTTGAAATGCCTCAGTTAGTGCCGCCCCGTGGGGAGGAAGGGTGTATCGTGAGGGCCAGACTCAAAATCTTTCTAGATTTGAGTCTGGATTTCCAGGCTACCACTTTCCCAATGTTTCCAAACATATGAGATTCAAACTCTATTCAAACATAATTTCAGCTAAGTGACATACATGAAGGGAAGGCAGGGAAAAATGAGGAAGCATACGTGATGGTACACAAAACTTCAAACATCGAGACATATTAGAGCTTTGTTAAGTCGACAGCTACAGAAAATAAATTTGCACGTGGAAGGTTATCCACAGGAGATTACTGCTCCAACCTCATGACACACAAAAGATTTCAATTATTTTTACAAATTCAATGATTTTTCCAGGCTTGTAAAAAATACGAATGTGAAATTCCATGACTTTTCCAGGTTTTCATTTTCACATCCAGCGCCCTCATTTTGTAAGTAGCAAATGCACTTGCGCCCATCTGTATACCCATGGGTGTTTAGGTCTTACAGTGAGGTGTGGTCAGGCACATTGATGATGTATTGTAATTTTGAGGCAGCAGAAAGTGATTGCACCATTGACCAACAAAAAACAAGGGTTCATCCCAATATCCCTCCTTGAATCCTCTACTTTCAATCACTTGACCCAGAAATCGATTGACACCCGCCATCTTGAAGGACGTCTCAATTTATTAAATGTGCTTGGAGGAGTGGAGGAGAGAGGAGGCTTTCAGCAGGGAGGGAAGCAAGGATACACAAGTGCAGCCTTTCCTGAAGTCTTTTAACGACCGACACACCCCCCTGATTGGATGTCAGTTACTGATTGGACAGCTCAACGGACTGATTTAATACATCACAACATCACTGGAGTTTCATACTTAGAGGGAAGACAAATTAGAGAGTTAATTCAAGCGTATCACTTCTAAGTATTTGTTTTCTGATTTTCCATCAACTTCAAAATGTGAGCAAGAAAAGGAGCATAAACAACCTTCTTCGTTTATTAGAAACATTTTTCTGTTCACAATCTGTAATTTCCCTCATTAACTTTTATTATTGAAACAATTAAAGTCAGAGAGAGTCTGACTGTCAATAAGAAACACTTTTACATCAGTGATTGTCATTTCAGTCACACGTGAGGCTGATCATTCCTGAGTCTCGGTGTGATGAGTTACAGAATTTAAATTTTCCCTGAAACATTTTGCCTAAGGAATTATTTCCAGTGTTCAAAAGACACCATAATAATATTCTGGATAATTAAAAAAGGAACCCACAATCAGAATATCAATAAATACAGATAGAAATGATTGATAAATCATATAAAGGCATTCTGTGACTGTGCCAAGATGCGAGGAAGAGACGCAAGTGAGGGAAACGTGGATTCAAGATCGGGTATTGGCATGAACCCCAAATCTTGAGTCAATGGCTCAGTATTTTCCTGCAATTGAAAGGACACATTATTCAGTTAGTAAGATGCGCCTCCACAGGCGGGTTCACAATGCTCGTACACTCTGCTTGTTACACACACACAGGGAGGTACGAAGGGGTTGCAGGTGGGTGAAATAATGCATTATTAATGAGGAAAATATCTCTAAAATTTGAACGTAGCAGAGAGCAGAGCAGAGCTGCTGTCCAACTCTCTATTAAGGGAGATGCTGTGCATATTTAAACACAAGGAGCAGTGTAACTTCATTGATTATTTTGATTATTTGAGGTTAAAGGTTAAGTTTTTGTTTCCTCTGTCAGGTTTAGTTTTGCTGCTTAGATGTCCCAGGATATTTGCTGCAGTGACATTTCTGCTCTTACTGCATTACTCTCAACAGAGAAACACCCGCTTCTCCAATTTGCCGAATCCACCATGTAAATTGGTGCGGTAAGTGCAGGTGCACCTGACTTTTAAAGGGAATGGGAGATGACACTCTGACTGGTTGAATTCATGCTACACTCAAAAAACACACCTTTGATTAATTAAGGGACTAAATACAACCACTTTGACCCTTGGGTTTTACTTTGCACCAAGATTATGTGCCGTACAGCCAAAGTGAAATTGGACACACCCTAAATGCACTTGCGCCATCATAGATCATTTGAATAGCGCCCCATGAAGTCAATAGCTCATGACTTCTTTTGAGAGTATCTGTCTCTGTTAAAGTCACCAATTTGTCACGAATGGATTGATGGTATGTGACAGCTCAGTGTGCCGTCGGTGTCAAATGGATTTGAAAGACAAGAATATCTGAATTCTACGTAAGAATATGATGAAACTGACATTCGCTACTTAGTATTAAAGTTTCACATCGAAAGTTTCAAATCAAAACGGGTATATAAAGTCACAGATTGTAGCTTAAAACTTTTTGTTCAGTGTGTAGTTCACTGAGGACAAATTTAATTCCCTTAGTGACTGGGCTCACTAAGAAGAGGTTTGGTTTATTGGGCCAAAACTGTTATAACAGGGATCAAGCTGAAGTTTAAACATAAGACCTTCAAATGTCAAAGTTATAACCTCTACAATAAGTCAGTCGCCAAGCTAAAATAACATATTAAGGAGACTTAAGGTCAGATATTTAATACACTGAGTTAAATAAAGATGACTTAATTTTTGCAATAAATGGGCTTTAAAACAGAAACAAAGACTGTAATCATTTCAAGCAGTTTGCGATAAACTATGCATGCACCCCAGCCTTCCTAGGCGACCTCTACTACTCTCTTTTACACTGCAGGGGTGATGTGAGATCAGACACACACTGAGCAATTTACCTCTCAATACAACAAAAATGATGGCGTTCAGCTGTGCAGCACACCTTGCTCGTGCTTTGTTGCCAGCGCTATTTATTAACAAAGACCTGGGAAAACAAAAATAAATCTGAGGGTTTAAACCAAATCATTTAATTCTGGACCACATCTTTTTTTCCCCCTCCTCTACTGATGCCGGCTGTGTTTGAACAACTGGATTTCATCAGCGGCATGCGGCCAATCTGCCAGCAACCTCAGACAAAAAACCCTCACTTAATGTCAGCACAGCAGGTTCGGTTCTGGCTCCGGCTCTGGCGCACTGATCCGCAGAGCAAACTCGCTCAATAGCACACATCCTCCTCAAATCCACATCCTATTTGCGATTCGTCTTGTCAAACATGCGTGGCGTGAAGTAGTTTCTATTTTGATTCTCTAAAGTGGTATTTTGACTTATCGCAGGGGTGTGTGAGAATCCGCAGATGATGAAAATCCAGCCCTTGCCGGTAATTAAACCTTGTTATCCAGACTTGCTGTAAGTGTTGAGAGTAAATTCTGACAGATTGGTATTTGGAATGCATGGAGGTTTGTTTGAGTAAAGTCTTTCCATCATGCTCAAGCTCATTAGAAAGATCTAGATTGCACCTCTCCGTCGTCTGTGTTTGTTCCTCTTGGCCCGGGGTTTGAGCTCAGCTGTGGACTTTACATTTAATGCTATTGGACAATGATGACAGTCGTGCTGGATGAGGGCGATGCATGGGAATGCAAGGTGTTTTTCCACTGTAGCTGATCACAGGGGGAAAGTTTGGTTCCCATTCTGAAATGAAATGTTTTCACTGTAAGAGAACGTAATTCCCTGCTATAAATGGAGCTGGTGAAAATGTGACAATCTGCAAGTCAGCTTTGCAAAATCCCCACCTGTGCAAAGCTGGAATGTTATTCGACAGAAGGACTGAATGTGATTTCCCATCAAAATATTTTCAAAGTAGGTAAGCCATAAAATTGCGGTCGCTGGTGTTGAAAGCTTTGTCCCACAGTCTGCAGGTGGAATTTACATATATTAAGTCTGGGAAAACAAGTGAGATTCATGGCTGACTCTGACATAAAAACCCATCCGCTCTCTCCCTCTTTGCTTCCCTCTCCCTTTTTGCTCTCTATCACACAGACAGCTCTGCTTGTTCCTGGTTGCTCATGTGTGGCAGCAGAGCTGGATGGAAAACATATTGCTCCATCAATCACGTCCCATTCTTCTCAGCAACACCGAGGTTGTCTGAGAGCCGAGGCCACGTTCAGTCAGCCCTCGTGTAAAAATGCAAAGATGACAAATATTCCTCCGAACAGATCCAGACTCTCTGTCAAACTGTACCTATTCTGATAACCTGATCTCTTTCAAATGATGTTCCCCCCGTGCCGGTCCCTTGACTGACACTGTGTTGACAGTATCTTAATATACGGAGTGAGGAGTGTGTGCTGCGTTCAAACAAAAGCCGCCTTCTCCCCTGTGTTATGCCAATAGATCAAATACAAAGATAGAGG
The DNA here is from genome assembly GCF_006386435.1 of Epinephelus moara. NCBI lineage: Eukaryota > Metazoa > Chordata > Actinopteri > Perciformes > Serranidae > Epinephelus > Epinephelus moara. The sequence goes on along the minus strand of NC_065518.1, from coordinate 12,870,048 downwards.
GAGAAGAAGGAGGAAGATGTCGGTTTACATCAATGTCTGGCTGATGTATTCAGGAATTCCTGTCTTTCAAGTCTTTGTTTCAGCACACGAAAAAGACCAAAGCACGGAGAGCACTGCACTAGCGGTGAAAGAGAGAAAGATTTCCCCCTTTCCCTGGCTGTTATGTGTGACACACAACTTGGCTACAGCCCCGGTTGTAGCCCCTGGGCAGTGCATATGTCACCCATTTGTACTGCGGAAAGCACTCTAAGGCCAAGTATGAATGGAGGGAACACTTACTCGTTTTTCTCCAGAGCCAAGAGCAGCTGCTCACCTTCCGCTTCAATCAGGAGCTTCAGTGATGCAGGGTGACTCTGAAGAGAAAACAGACAGGAGAGGGGATGAGAAAGATTGGTTATGGAGTCAGCCAGACAGTGTTTTGATTGAAGGGAGATGACTTTGGTTCTCTGGTAGCTAGCATGGTTTGGATTTGAGAAAATAGATGGGTGCTGTGTGGCAATAAAACAAGAAACAGCAAATAGTTCTTAAAAAGCTTAATTACAATCCTGATGAAACTTTGACTGAGCCACCCAGCGCTGTGAGAAAACATGCGAGAAAGCTGTTTTCAATTGAGTGGTTCGGAAATCCTTATGAAGCGACTTTGTATCTAAGAACAAGGGCTGAGAGGATTAGCTTTATGTTTCTATTCCATTTGACATTAATCCCGCAGAAAGCCACGAGTCTTCGCACCCCTGAGTTACAACACTGAGAGAGACCGTGTGTCTCTGTTAGAGTCAGATGAAGTGGCACCGAGTCGTACATCACTCCAGTCGGTCGTGCTGTGCACACACACGCACTCATCCTCACCACGTCTTGTGTGCTGCGCTCTCGCTCAGGCACAGAAACACACACAAAAACTCCCTCTGTCTCACATTCTCCATCGCTTGGCAACCACACACACAAACACATTTCGCTCACGTAGTTCAATCTGGGTCAACTGTGGCAAAGAGCGCCGCTCTGGGTTAAGTCATCCATCACCCCCCGTGGAGAAGAATGTCTAGTGGATCATAAGAGGATATGGAAGCAGAACACTTAAGGTTTTAGGCAGTATCATCATCGCAAAAGCCATGTGGGACTGAACTTCCAGCTATTTTCTGTTCCGACAGCTTCCTATATGCACGCTTTGACCTCACTCACCCCGCGCAGTGTTTGTGACGACTGCCATTTTCTAACTTCAGGGAAAACATAGATAGTACACTGATTGTTTGTACTTGTTATCAGGGGAGTAATATATTCAAATCAGCTCTTAAATTCACCTTCATTATTAGTGTTCTTCAATTCGCTGATCGGGAGTTTTGTTTTGTTTTTTGGGTAATAACATCCCAAAGAAACCTTGTGGCACCATGTCTGTTTGGTTAAGCTAGAACAAATTAATTCACTAATGAATTGACTCAATAACACAACCTGGAAACTCAAGCTGTGTTTTTAAGTCTGCCTGGCAGCCATGTATTTTGTTTTTTTATAAAGTCTGGGATTATAACACCAAACAGAGCCAAGGAGCCCAGATTTCAAAAACACTGCATTAATGTTCCATCAGACTGTGTGGTGTTGTCTTCCTATCTTAGATGCAGTTACTGTGCAGCCGTCTGTGCTTAAATATACCCACACTATACCTACACCCACACTACTTCTCCACTCCTAGAGCCATCACTCTTCAGTCATCTCACTTGTACAGTGTGTGCTACGGTTTGAACCGTTGTGCTAGATTTGCGGTTGCAACATATGATATGAGGGGTTTCCAGATTTTATTAAATTGCTGGAGCCTGTCTTTCAGGGCCCATCTTACCCTTTCCAACTGGAGTCTGTTAGTTAAATCCTCTAGCCACATCTGAGAGGTAGGGACTGTTGTGTGCCTCCATAAAATGAGAATTAATTTCTTTGCTGTTATGAGGCAATAAGAGAGAAAATGCTGCTGTGTTGCATTTAGCTTTCTGAAGGTCTCGGATATTCCAAGAATAATGAGCAGAGGCTCTGGCCTGATCGTAGTGTTCATGACCTCAGATATCAATCCAAAAAGATTGAACCTTTGGACATAAAGCAAATTTACGTAGAAGTGTCCCACATAGGCGACACTTCTGGGTAGATATTATGTAGTTTCTCTTTTGAGTAGTGAAGCCCGTATGTAATTTTAAATTGGATGAGACGGTGTATTCTAATATTTGTTGATGCAAGATGTTTACTTTAATTTGAATTAAAAGTAAAGGTATGCAGGATTTTCCTAAAAAACAATATATAACAGGCCTGTCTAACTGGCAGCCTGCAGGCCACACCTGGCCCACAAGCAACCTCTGAGTGGCCCCAATTTTACTGGCACTTTTATTGGTACTTTTTAAAGCTTTGGTTTAATTCATTATTATTCTGTCATTTCTGTTTGTCATTGATGCTGCTCTGTTCTGTTCCCTAGGGGTCTTTGCTGCTGCTCTCCCAGCCTTAGGCTTTCCATGTATGCGCATGGAAGGGCAGGGAGGTGTGCTCTTTCTGCCTCAGGCTTTTCTCACATGTGCATGGAGAGCGGAGAGGAGTGCTCTCTCCACCTTAAGCTTTCCACATGGGCTCGCGTAGGGGCAGAGAGGCGCCAGAACAAAGCCATATCGCCAAATATCAAATATCAAATAGCAATGGAAATTAAGTTTTCTTTGACTTGTTACTGTATGTACAATACAACCTTTGCCGGTAAAAAGCCAATACTTTATCACTACACACAAGCTGTCTGCTTGTAGTTTAACTGTTTAGAGTAAAATTTACCAGAGGTAGCTGTCCTGTTATTCTCATCAGCTGCAAAAGGAGGCACACAGAGGACAGGAGCAGTCACCGACAATGACTGATGTCTGTGTTGGTCATTCTTCATTAACATTACTTATTTACTTTCAGTATTGTGACCTCAAAAATATTGTTTATTTTGGGGCGTCGGTGGCTTAGTGGTAGAGCAGGCGCCCTATGTACAAGGCTGTTGCCGCAGCGGCCCGGGTTCGAATCCAGCCTGTGGCCCTTTGCTGCATGTCTCTCCCCTCTCTCTCTCCCCCCCTTCACACTTACTTGTCCTGTCCAATAAAGGCAAAATGCCCTAAAAAATATCTTAAAAAAAATATATATATATATTGTTTATTTTATTGACATTTAAAATTGTTTCATTGAGTTTATATTGTGGCTTTGTTGTTGTAGACATGGCTGTTGCTGCCACATGCTGTATAAAAAATACATCCAATGATTTTTTTCTCAACTTTTGACCTTAGAGGAAAACGTCATGAGGTGAGGTGTGTCCATGTGTGTGTTTATGGGAGACAGATGGGAGAGGGAGAAGAAGGGATACTGGTAGAGAGATACAGAGTGTGTTATTGGTTACTGTTATTGTATATTAAAGTTTAGCTCTAAATTCAAGAGGCAGAGTGCTGTAAACTTTGAATGAGTCCAATCTTATATTTAACTTCCTGAATATTTAATCTGGGGTTGAATTTTTTTCACAACAGTTTTAAAAGCAAAACTTGATTCTAAAAGACTTAAGATCTTAATTGGTGGCCAAAGATCAAACCCCCCAACAGCCACCAACACACACACACACACACACACACAAAACATGAAGCCAAAACCATCCTCACATTTTCGCTATTCTAAATCCATGCCCATTTCTACTGTTTACCTTGTGGGCATCACAATGAAAGCTAAAATAGTTGCCACTATAGTAACGGCATGAATCCCTGTCTCTGAGTATCATAAGGGCCAGTTCCCATGCCGCATTTTTGGGCCCTCAAATCCATTGAATTTCAATGTAGACGTGTGGTGGGCATGCTCAAAAATGAGAGCGCCCTAAAATAAGCAAAGTTCAACTTTTGGAATGCGGTTTTGATCATGGACTTTCCACGTCCACATACGACGTGAAAGGTACCCCGGGTGCGTTGATGCTCTGGGACACAGTGTCAAGTTCTGCCTGTTACATGCATTGTCTTCTTTCAAGATACACTTCCGTTTTCCCAGGAAATAAATGCACTATGGCGGTACAACACCACAAATTGACGTTTAACACACATGGTTAGGTTTAGGAAAAAAGATCAGGGTTTGGCTTTAGAATCGTACGGGACGCTAACACTGCTCTCTGGGGTGAAAGTCATGTTGGTTGGACCCATGCACCACCCCTCCGGCCCGCCCCACTCAGACTTTCGCCGCCTTAACTTTCATCCTTGTCCCGCTGCATTTCCCCCTGACGCCACCAGGTGTCCTTAAACTATAACTGAAACCAGCTGCGCATCATGCCGACGTTAAAGGACGCCTTTTTCCATTGGTTTCTGACACCTCAAGTCACTGCCCGAGCACTTGATTTTGAAGACTTTGGAGTGAGACTGGGCTCTTCTGGAGAATCCAAAAAAAGATTTTGATATTGCTTTTATGAGTATATTTATGTGGAAATTTGGACCTTTTGGTGGTGCTACAGCAAATGTAATGAAAATAAAGTCTGACCTAATGGCACAAGATCAAAGATGAAGAGGTAACCAAAATCATTATGAGTCTTCTGCAGGAAACCATGATTATAAATGCCAGATTTCATGACATCAGTTACGTCAGGATATCTGGAGCAGTGTAAAAGAAAACACAGAGCAAATATGTAAAAAATAATCTGTTCAATTTTCATCCACTACTTCCACTTCACCTCGGGTTTGAGCTGGCTAATGGGTTTCCAGTCTTGTCCAACAAGCTGAAGAGGTACTGTGGTCCCATAGTGTTTCTGCTTTGCTGTTGGTCTGTGCTGAACAGTCGTGCTCAAAAGATTCCCTGTAAGAGAAAATATATAAATACCATGTGAGAATACACAGAAAACTTCAAAGTGTTCCTCCTTTATTCTAAAATCTCTCAGCATCTGTAAAACCAGACCATGTCCATCTTTGCGAACACAAATAATGGGTACATTTTCTAAACTGATTTTAAACAAACAACACGGATAATGAATTCCTCCCCGCTATTAGAGGCCTGAGCCTGGTGTTCATTAACGACATCAGAACACAACCTGACAGTAAAGCTGCCTTGTAATATTAAGTGTCACTTAAACAAAATCACAGTACTTGTATTTGATGGCTTTTCTGAGTCAGCGACACACAAATAATGAATGTTTTTGTTTTTCATAACTGACAATTATCTACGCTGACAAAATGCCATCTCCGCTATGTCCTCGCCCTTCCTGAACATATGTTCACCCCCCTTCTATATGCTGTCAGTAGAACGGAGCCCGTCTGCTCCACCATTAAGACATGAATACAACAGCACTAATCAGCACTCTCAAACATCAAGCAATGAGAACCGAAGCCTGTGGTGAAACCGTAACCACCCCCTCTGCCACTCACGCTCCATAAATCTCCACAGTTCAGCAAACGAGTTTTGAGCGTGGAGCTGGGGTTGCTGCTGCTGCTGCTGCTGCTGTGATAACTCCTAACACAGGGCTAGTGTCCAGGATGCAGTGCAGGGATTAGACGTAGCTTTGGGGCATTGTTCCCAGCATGCTTTTATCTCCTCTCTCTGTGTTCTGACAGGGTGTTAACCGAGCCTCCGAGAGAGGCTACAATTCTCTGAGCTCTGCTGCGTTGCCAGTCGTTTAAGAATATATTCGTCCCCAAAATCCAATACTGACGTCCCCAAGCGTGCCGCCAGGACCTGAAGTGGCAGAAAAACAGTTACTATCCCAAGGAAGCCAACCACTTACAGCTGAAAAAGAAGCTGCAATCGCTCTAAACATACATCATGAGCACACAGAGAGTGTGAATGCAATAGTTAGAGCCACTGGAGGACGTTGCTAACAGGGTTCCTGCAGTAATCAGCTCCCTGCAGCGGGGAAGCTATTTCCAAGCTTGGGTCTCTTACTAAAACAGCAGGGGTTGTTAGCACCATTTGTTTCAGTGCAAACATCCTAAATCAAATGTTCGCTTGTTTTTTTTTTTTGCTTTCTTCCACTGATGCTCCGTCAAGTGTTTCCAAACAGCAGGGAAACAGATTTAGCTTGAGGGGTGATGTCAGTGGACTTGTGAGAAGTTATGCGTGTGGTCTGGGCGTTATTTATGCTATGTTTTGAACTTTTGTTACTTCTTAATTTTGAATCACATTTCAAACAAATATCAACACACTCAAGGGGACGCGGATGATTATTACCAGCAGATTCAAGGTTCCTCTTTCGAGGTTCACATCACTTCTGTCTCTCCACGCATGACTCACCCAGCTAAATTGCTGAGTCTGCTTATTATCCGGCATTAATAACCCAGGTCAGGCGCAGCCCCCCCCCGACCCCCACCAGCTGAGCTTTGTTCTGGTTCTCCTCTGAGGAAACCACCACTCTGGAGTTCATCACAGCGCCTCTCCAGCTGATAGCGGAGAGCCAGAGGTGACCAGCTCAGCAGTCCTCATCCAGCTCCAGCCTGATGATGAGAAGCAGGCTCCGGCAAGGAGGGGACGGCAACACACACACACACCAGCGGGAGAAGCATCCTACCCTCATTAGTCCCAGAAAACCACACTGTCTGGGGGAGGTGGGCATGCTGAGTAAGGGAACGCATGACAACCTCTGTGAAAAGTACGGATGGATAAACACAACAGATGAGGGGAAAGCAGAGAGAAGTTTTGACAGAGAAAGGTCAAGTCCACATTGTGGTTAGCCGATCCATGAGAAAACACACACAGACGGAGCAGCCTTTTCTGTGGCATGTTCCACATCAACTCTGAAGACTAGATTTGGTGACTTCAAAGTCTGCCAGTGAATGACCATTTTGTTAATGTGGTGTGCTATGAGATTTAATTCCCTCTTATAAATGGCATTATATTAGTGGAAACAGTCTGCAGTCTCAGTTTTTTTTTTTCCCCCGGGTTCTTGGGAGAGACGTTTGGTAAAGTTGGAGCGTAGCGAGGCTGTGGTGTGCAGAGTGTGTAAGTGGCTTTTGTTAGCTAGAATGTTATAAGAGCCACCAGAAGCATTAAGGGAGCGGTAAAAGTGGCACCAGAACCCGAAGCCTTATTTATATGTTCAATAAAGGAGAGTGTAAACAGAGGTCTTAATAAAGCAGAGTTCTGGCCATGATAAGCTCCCTTTATGCTTCAGCGTATACAAGGAGAGTTTGTGCCATTTATATTGCCTCAATAAAGTCAATGCTAGGTGGGAGGATTGTGTGACTGTGTGTGTGTTTGTTCTCGTGTGGGTGACTGAAATGTGATACAGACCTCTGACTGGATAAAGTAATTAATTTGGCTTTCCCCAGCAGTGTTGTTAAGAGAAAACTAACAAAACCTATTATGTACTCAGTATGTACGGCCATTGTTTGGTTGTTTTAGTGGTGTAGCAAATTAACAAAAAGCACAGATTAAAGGGATACTTCACCCACAAAATGATTATTTGTATATCAATTACTTACCTCATGCTACGCTGAAAATGTGAAGACAGCTTTGTTTTTCTCGCATGCCCCCACGGTGAATGACGAATCCAAAAAAAAGTCTTGATGAATTGAAGTCATATGTGACCACATTTAACAACAACAAAACTGTATCAAAACATCCGTTAACAAAGTCTCACACAACTCATGCAGTATAAACATAGTTTTATTTATCCAGTCATACGCTCAGTACTTCCCAAACAGACGGACCTTTCCAGCAAGGAGCTTAAGTAGAAGTGGAGCTTATCTATGTTCTCTTCAAAGCCAGACTCCATTGACGTATGCATCACTATGACTTCAATTCACCATGAATTGTCTCAGTTATAGATTCTTCATTCGCAGGAGAAAAATTAACAAATTTATTTTTGCTTAAACCTTAGTAATAAAAACACTTCCACATACAGGTGGCGCTTGAATTCTGTTTGTGCAAGTGTTTTAAATTGTTTTTGTTTGTTTTTTTGCTGGAGTAAAAGCTTACTCTAGGACTTTCAGGAAAGCTGCATTTGTTAGCATTTCTGTCGCTAACTGCTAGCCTGTGCAGTTTGCTAGCCAGGAAATTAAATGCACTTTTTCATTTTACTCTTTAAGGGAACCATTGTGCTTTCTTTCACGCATGTAGCGCCTCCAGCAAACTTATATTTCAAATTAAAGATAATTCAGTTTTGGTAACTTTTAAACCAATCAGAGGCTTGGTCGCTGCCAGCCTGTAGCGTACAGTCAGCAAATCACGAAGTTAGACGTACATGTAGTGTTTAAGGGCACCTTAAGCTAAATTTGCACAACTACACTTTTAAAGTCGTCAAATCGTGGTACTGTTCACCCTACACAACTTGCTGTCTTTGAATCAAGAGTCTTGAAGTTGTTATGGTTTTACTGAGCAATGACTGTTTAAATATGACTTTGCTGTTGACTTTTTGGATTCTTGGTTCACCGTGCAGGCATGCGAGAAAAGCAAAGTTTTCTTCACATTTTAAATGTAACGCGAGGTGAGTAATTGATATACAAATGATCATTTTGTTGGTGAAGTGCTCCTTTAAATAATTGCAGGTCAAAAGGCGTCTAACTGGGTTAAATTTGATTGCAAGGTTTTTAAGGTCGGAGGTTCCCAACCTGGGGATGGGATCTTCCAGGGGGTTTGTAAGAAAATCTGCATTGTCGTGAGTTGACTGACAAGATAGACAAGGAGGAAAAAGTGTTTCTGATACTCAAGTCAGTTGTGAATTGTTTTCTGTCTCTGTTCCTATTGTGGCCTTCTCTTTGACTTAGTCTTTACCCGTATTTTACTGTATATTATTGTATGGAATTACTCCATGCTCAGTAATCTTAAACTTACCGTTTTAATTCTAAAAGCCAAACCATAGACAGGGGTTACTTATTAGCCATGGATAGAAACCTGTATGCATTGCACCTTCTTTGCATTTTACATATGAAGCAATGTCTTCTGCATTTGTCCTTGTCAAATAAACAAGTAAATAAATACATAAACAAAATCATGTTTATTTTTTCTTGTGAAATATTGGATTCATTGACCTCTTCAGGATTAAAAACTTCTAAAATGAAGCAATCAGAATAAAAGGACATGGAACTTGTGATGAGGGGGTAAAGGGTCACAAGTCAAAAGGTCGGGAACCCCTGGTCTGGGTCAGTCAGTAGTTGGCTTTGTCATGGTTCCTGTAGCTTAAGGCAAGTTAGATGTACACTTTTTTTTTTGTCTTTCTTAATGCCACTTGGAATCAAATTTAAGGCAGTTATACAATAACCAAAACTGAAGACAAAAAAACAAGAGCTGACATAAACTACTAGAGTTAGGGACAATTTTGCCCAAATGTTTATTGTGACACAAAACATGACTTGTTGTTTCTATCTGTACATATAGGATCTCACTGCCTTGATTCCCATTGTGCTGAGTGTGAAAAACTTCTTGCATAACATACCCCAAGCCTTGTATGCATTACCTTGAACCGGCTTCAGCCATGCCACAAAATCTAGGTTAAAAATCCAATTTTGCTGAATTTATACCTCCCCACTTCATCCAGGGCATCGTGACAGCTAGCAAACAGTGGATCCTCTGCTCTGAGCATCCCGGCCAGAAACAAATATGAGTGTTTTTGGTTCACCATCCTAATCTGTGTGACATTTATGGAACAGGCACTCAGTAAATTATTTTTTAAAAGTAGATGTTACCAATTATATTAAGCTTTTACAATGCAAAATCAGAAACAAAACATTTAGTAAAATCCTACTTCCCATGTCTGAGCATTCACCAATTACGGCTTTATTTGTAGATGAATGAATTCAATGCCTTTGAAAATATTTTAACGATAAACAGGAGCCTTGTTTTTAGTTTGTGGCCCCTTAAAACAAAGCATACTTGTTGCTCATCGTCACTGGTTGCACATACCTGTTGGTTATGAAGAGACCGATCAAAGAATAATTTTTACAGGCACAAAAAGGCAAAATTATCAAGTCATTCACAAGAGAAATTTGGTTGAAAAATGAAGTTTAAAGTTAAAGATAAAGTTGTTTCCACGGCATTACTTTGACCTCTTTCACTTTTCAAACAAAGTCTGGCCTGTTTTAACTTCGATATCCTACTGTGTAGCTGGGTAAAACAAATCAGCGCTTGCTGGAGTAGTTTACAGTTCCTGATGGTATTTCACAGTATATAACTCTTTATCAGCACTCTTGAATTAATGCATTCTCCACAGCCTATGAGCTGCTGGTCCAGGGGAACACATGACCTTCCTCAGTTCTTTGCAGATGTCAAGACGTCCTTTCTTACTGCCCTTTTCACAACTCCAGGCCTTCTCTTCCCCCTTCCCGCTGTACCACCAAAACAAATCAACAACTGTTCGGCTTTATTAAACCCCAGAGCCTGCTTCCTCGCAACCAGCTGCAACTCAATCCTTGACAGGCAACCATGAAATAATATATTCATAACAATCTTTGCTTTTCCAACACAAATGGCATGCTGTTCTTTTCATCTGCACACTTGATGAGGCCATGCCCCCCGCATGTGCACAGGTCCTCGCTGAGATGGGATACAGGCTACACACACGTGCACAGCACACATCAATAAAAGAGCACTCCTAATCACAGTCACCCTTGCCTGATGGCTGGCGCAGGAAAAGCACACAAGGACGTACTCCAAAGTCACTTTGACAGCAATTCTCTCCGATCTTGAGAATATGTCAGATTGAAAATGAAAAACAACGCCTTTGGCAGCTTGAATGACACTCTTTGACATGCAAAAATCCCCTGAATGATACAAAAACAAGTGCGGAGGAGACGCACTTGAGATGATTCCAGCATTGTTTGACACGGGTGGACACTGTTTAGTTACCACTCAAACCACGAGAAGGAAATGGGCTTGAAATAAGAGCATGTGGAATTAATTTGGGCAGAGTGATGAGTTAAAAGTGGCCCGTTTCAAGCAGAACTATGACACAACTAAGACAAAAAAAGGTATGAAAGAAACAGAAAAACATCTCTTTCACTGGTTCCATATGGAAATGTGCTCTTCATAAAGAAAATCTAATAAAATGATCACTTTTTCTCCATCAAGGGGCATGTATCCACTGCTGTTTTTATCCACATTTGGTGGATGTCTTTAATCAGAGCACTGACTAGATTGGGGACATGATCCAGCAAATGTTTCTGTGCCAAAAGTTGGTCCTGACATCAGCCCATGGGGGGAAACTTGGTTAATGTTTGTGGCTATTCTTCATCTAATAATAGGTGATTGACAGGCATGCCACAAACTCAATTTATCTACAATCAGAGTGGGCAAATTATGCTAATTCAAACAGAATGGTGATTGGGAATAGGATGATGAATGATACATTGGGAGGAGGCAGACGCTCTTTCATAAATGACCTTGGAGACAAAAGCAATGAACTCTGCTGCCTTTCCTTATCTCTTTCTTTCTTTCATCATCCTCTGTCCAGGCCTGTGACAAATCATGATTGTTAATATTGACTGTCATATCAATACTTTTTTTGATTAAACGCGAATTCTTGTTCTATAAAAAGTCAGAAAAAAAATGAGAAGACGAGTCCAAGATGTCTTTAAATTGCTTGTTTTGATCAAGCAGTAACATCTGGGGCTGAAAAATAAAGCCAATGCCGAGTGCCAACAACTGCAGTTCCTCAAATGACCACTTGGGGCTGCCTCCAAAAGCAAGTCAATTCCCATTGACACCCATGTCAAAATGCCCAACTTTACAGCAGAAGTAAACATTTCACAGCCTGGTACAAAAAACAGTGTGACCTCCATAACTCATTTCCCTCTTCATGACAACTGTGCGTGACTTTCAACACCTGTTTTAATTTTAATAAGGCTTAAACGCATATTTAAGGGTGGGGCCCCTTGAGTCACAGGTTGTCTGTGAGGTGTCACCACAGTCTGTGAGTCAGATCCACTACTCACTCCTCCACAGCTCCACCCTCTATAACCAAATAGTAACAAAATATAGTCACTTCTGGCTCCAAATATCCAAGATGGCAACTGCCAATATGCAGAACTTGAGGCCACAGACTATCATCAACCAATAGTCCCAACCCTAAACATATTCAATGTCAATTTATCAGTGCAAAAACCTTTAGTTAATGCAAAGAGAACTGATTAGGTGATTCATAAAGAATTAATCATGAACAAGTTTAGTCATCACGCCAAGGAAAAATGCCAAAGTTTTGCTGGTTTGAGTGTCTCAAACTGGAGCATTTGCTACCTTTTTATATACTTACAAAAAGAATATCCTTGAGGGGGTTGATCACACAGAACAAGCAATTTCAGGACAACACCTGGGGCTCTGGGAACTTCTGATGAGCAATATCTCACTATTTTCTGACATTTTATAGACTTAAAAGTAGACTTATAGGAATAGTTCATCCTCAGAATGATCATTTGTATATCAGTTACTCACCCCCATGTTATGTTGAATTCTTACATGCCTGCACGGTGAACAAAGAAACCCAAGACAGCAAATACTCTTGATGATTTGAAGTAAAAGGGGACCACATATAAACCTAATCAAAACATCCATTCACAAACTCTCACACATAAACAGTCTCATGAGTAGCAAGCTGAGCAGAGTTCAAATGCACACGCTTGTCCATGCACTCTACTTGTATTAGGGCTGCCCCCTAACAGTCAACCAAATGTTAGTCGACCACAAAGGTCATTAGTCATCAAGATTTCATTGGTCGCTTAATCGCAGAAAAAAAAAGAAACTTTATTAGGTGCTGTACCTTGACAAAATAAATCAAATCTATATGACTGGACCATGAATTTAATTTGAAAGGACAGACACAGGAAGTGGACACACTCAGCACGTTAATTTCCAGGGCTGGTACCTGCGGTTATTCCACAGGCTAGTTAATAAGATGTCGGGCAGGAAATCCAAAGTGTGGGATCATTTTGAGAAGGTGAAGGACGAACCCAAGGTGATATGTAAACTCATCTTCATTGGTCGACTACAAACATGACGTATCATCTGAAACATGGAAGTAGCTACATGCCCATTAGCCCACAGCGTCATTAACAGGCGGCTCGCTCAGTGTGTGACGTGCACTTGTAGATAAAATATAGGCCTATATTAATGAAGGTTCATTAGTACGGTTTTGTATTTCTCTGTAATGTAGCACAGTGTTAACAATGTTACTGATACTATTCTTTCTCACACCTTCAACTCAAACCATTGTGTTGCCCCGCCCAAAATATATCGTTTAATGATTAAATTTATATTGTAAACATGCAGGCGACTACTCGACTAATGGCCGTAAATGAAGACTAAGAAAATTCTTAGTTGGGGGCAGCCCTAACTCGTATGCTGAAGTGTTTTAATAGTAAGGTTTTAGTGAAAATGCATGTGTTTGGGAAGTACTGAGCATACAGCTGGATAAATGACACTTGCATGATACTGCTTGAGTTGTGTGAGTCTGTTAACGGAAATTTTGATATAGTTTTACTGTTGTGAAACGTGGTCCCCTTCACTTCCATTCATCAAGCATGTTTGCTGTTTTTGGAATCTTCATTTAACATTAAACATGCGAGAAAAACTATGTTTACCTCATGAATTCAAGGTATCACAGGGTGGGTAATTGATATACCAATGGTCATTTTGTGGGTGAAGTATTCCTTTAAGTATATAAAAAGGCAGCTGATGCTCAACTTTGAGACATTGGAAAGGCAACATGGGATGAATCACTGATATGCAAATTGTCATTTTGTGGGTGAAGTCTTCCTTTAAAAATACATACAATTAAATGCTAAAGAGAAGAATTATTACTCAGAGCCCTGAATGATATAAAACAGAGAAAAGATTCTCATGTTTGGGAAGCAGGACTGTTCTGCTGATCACCTCAGTGACTAGTTTTCACCTATTGCTCTCTGTCATTTGTTCACGGTGCAGGGTTCACAGGGATTACAGAGCAAAGGTGAAAAGTGCCTGGTAATCTTGGCTTGACTCCCAAGTAAACATCTGACCCATGTGGGGGACATTATGTCAACACCCCAAGGGTTGCACTGGGTAGCATAGAAACCTGTAGGTGATGTCATGGCAATAGGAATCCGCACAAACAGCAGAGAGGGTCTCCTTAAATCAAATCTAATAAGGTAGCAGTGTGTCAAAAGTCACAGCTATGAGAGTTGTTAATGGTTGAATTTATAGGCGGATGATTTTTTTTAGAGCATATTTAAAGTCATAATTGAGCCGTTTAACACGGGGCTCCCTCTACTGGTAAATAGCTCTTTTGTGTGTTCTCTCTCTTCCTGTCTCTATACCCCCACCTTGTATTCTGAACTCATTTACTGTCACACTAGCATGATGTCAGCACATAATTACTCTATGGGAAATAGATGGTCCTGCAGCAAAAATTCCCCTTGGCTCAGCAGGAGGTTAATGTTGTCCGAGAACCGGTGCCGTTAAGCCCCCGGCGGGTGACACTGTTACGCTTCCCCTGCTGCGAGGGCTGTGCTCGCTGCCTGGCATGGAGCCTGTGTGCCTTAGCAACAAAGGTCAGAGTCAGAGAGCTTCTGGAGCAGAGCTGTGTGAAAGCTTGTTAATATGGTCCCTACGATGGATTTCATTTACAGCGCCCTGGATCTCCCCTCTGTCATGGGAAGCACATGTCTGGCGCACGTTCAAAGCGCTAAAAAACTAAAAAACAAAACCTCAAGCCCCATCAGAAAGACAGAAAATGAGGGGGGACGGCTGTGTCATCAAAGATCCTTCAAGTCATACAGTATGTGGTGGCAACCGTGTCATTAAACCAGTGGAGAGAGTGTCTTTAAATGTCACATAGGATTACAACAACAAAAAACAATATTGTGTGTATGATGAAACTGATATAGCTCAGTTACTGGATTGATCGATTAAGCTGCCACACTAATTTCAATCTCATTTAGCAAGCAATATCATTGTAAACTGAGTATCTTTTAGTTTTGGACCACTGGTCACACAAAACGAGCAATTTCAAGACACCATCTTGAACTGCTATTTTTCACTAGGTATTGGAAAACCTGAAAACAACCAACCCCAATATTTAACAGTCTTAACTGGTCGAGTTTCTTTTTCAAGCTTTCACCCATCTGTACCTATTTGATGTGCCGTTTGCTCTGCTTCGCTTAAAAATACATCACAAATCCGCCTCTGAAACGTAGCTCAAACAGACTCAGACAAAGGAACTAAGCTGCAGCAGGACTTTGTTCGGGCCAATTTGTTAGAATCCTACCCAGGTGGGAGTCGGAGGTGACCTGTCTTGTCCCTCTCATTGAAGAATAGGGAGGTGAAGACTGGGCGGATGCTGTATGCCAGGCTGGAAGATAAATTATCTCGAGCTAAGACATTAAATTCTGGGTTTCAAATCCCAGTGGAAGACAATGACCTGATATTCATATGGAATCTAGTCAAACTGGGTAAAGTTTTCCCTAATACCTACAGTGTAGCACTGTGTTTATCTGTCATGGCAACTGGCACCTGTTCTTGATTTCCAGTCTATGCTCTGACAGGATTAGTATGGCTGGGAATGATGTCACAATTAAGTTGACCTCTTTTTTTTACCTAATTTGTGTACTTTTAAAGGTCACAAAACGACCATTTGTCTATCAATCACTCAGCCAGTTAATTTCCACAACTGCTTATCCTGTTGGGAGTCGTGGGGGTGCTGGAGCCTATCCCGGCTGACACTGGTCGAGAAGCAGGGTACACCCTGGACAGGTCACCAGACTATTACAGGGCTGACACATAGAGACAGACAACCACTCACACTCACATTCACACCTACGGACAATTTAGAGTCACCAATTAACTTGCATGTCTTTGGACTGTGGGAGGAAGCTGGAGTACCCTTGAAAAAGCCCATGTTGACAAGGGGAGAACTTGTAAACTCCGCACAAAGGCCTTCGCCCTGGGTGAGAACCAGGAACCCTCTTGCTGTGAGGCAGTGGTCTGACGGTTTTAATGAGACACAAATAATATAACTATATAACTACGGCTGTTGATCATCCCACCCCCACAAAACAATTCAGAATTTGATCCATTCAGTCCAGAAACATTTGGAAAGTCTTGAAGAGCCACACAATTGAACCATTTCATCCCCATTCAAGTAAACAGAGCGCTAAACCAGAAGAAGCCAGCTAGGCCAGCGGAAGTCTCTTTTGCACCTGCTCTATGGACCACACAGTGTGAAAGCAGCACTGATCAACCGGGTAATTTTTTACGCAGCAGTTGCTCTTTTGTGGCTTCATGTGCCACATAGTAATGAACGGGGGGGGCCCGCCTCCAATGCTGTATGTAGTTCTCCTTATACATCCATGCATGGAAGAGGACCCATTATGTAAATGGCTCATTCCAAGGTAATAAAAACACAACGATTCTTAGTTTCAGGTGATTATACACTCATGCACACATAGTTATGAATATTATATTCCATTCCTGCCAGTATATCCCCCTAAATCCTACACACTGGACCTTTAAGTGTCCTTGTAAGCCATTCCAGTGAACCAGCACGCAGAAAAGCAAAACCCTGGAACTGCTAATCTAAATGGAATCCAGTTGTTATTAGTTGTTCTTGTGGCCAGAGAAAGAGCTATCTGACATTATATATAGCATGTGTTATTCATTATGCTAAAAGTCCTGCACAAAACAGAGCACAATAACTGACCAGAGCAGGCTTATAAAATGTCAATGATTTTCTTTTTTTTGCGTGAAACACTGATGGGGTGGAACTTGAATGAACCCAGATAGACTTGACACTGACAAAAGATATCCGAGCCAACTGGGCCCTCTGACCAGACGAGAGAAGACGCTCGGGGAGAGCTGTGCTGAGCTCAACTCTGACCTGACTGGGTGTGAAAGTCCAGAGCCAGCATCGGGTTTCAGCTCGTGTGTTAAGCTTTTGTTGGGAGGGTCAACTGAGTCCAAAGCAGCTTCGAAGAAATTAATGCAACACATGTAGGGTTAGGCCACATGAGCACAGTCCAGCTATTCCGCCCCTTACTATATAAATAAATATCCCCACTGTGGAACAGCAACTGGTTGATCAATCTGGCCTAATGCACAACCACACATCAACTCGTCTTACCGGCCTCTCCTGGGTCTTAACTATCCTGAACAACTCATCTGGAAGATCTGAATCTATTCATACTGAAAAGACACTAAATGCCTCTGACTTGAGATGGGTCACATCATGGCGATAATGTCTCTCTGGGGGAGGACACTGTTTGCTGAAGGAATGTTTTACTACAGTCCAAAAATATATTCTCAGCTCAACTTTCATTTGTCGGAGCGTGCTGCACGCAAGCTGCATGAAGAGCTCGAGGCAGACAGAGTCATGTCGGTTGAAGCCGTACAGCTGGCTAGTAAATACTGGCTGACACTAAGTGTGTCAACCATCGGAGGAAATCATTCACAAATGATCCCCGGCTAGGACAGGAGCATGCAAGAGACAGACAGGGAGAGGAAAACCGACAAGAAAGCTCAAGGGGCGGTGTCATGAAATATGTATGCAAACATGACGCTGCATGGAGCTGAGCTGCTCCATCTTTTCTTAGCAGCCTTGAATTCCTGACAGCAAAGACAAAAGTCTGCACAGTCTGGAGACGGAGGAGAGACTCATAAAAGGGAGCATTAATGATTCACACTCATTATGCTCCAACATGAAGAAAGCTGCAAGTCATTATTTTCATTAATTAAACAATCATTTTGTCTATAAATGGTCCAAAAAATGTTTAATAAGTTCTGAGAGCCCGAGGTAACATCTGACCAACAGTCCCAAATGTTTAATTTGAATAAAAGACAGAGAAAACAAGCAAAACCTCACATTTGAGTTGATTGAATGGCCTCATGATTAATGGATTATCAAAAAATATCTGATGGTTTCAGCTGCTACACAAAGTCAGGCATCACGCATTTCGCACAACTGTACTCTTTTTGTCTTTTAAAGGTCCAGTGTGTAGGATTTAGGGGGATATATTGGCAGTTGTGTTTTTATCCCCTTAGAATGAGCTGTTTATATCTACATGGGGAGCAGGTCCTTGTCTATGGAGATCCCCATGTTGCACTGCCATGTTTCTACAGTAGCCCAGAACGGACACTGGCTCTAGATAGGGCCATTCATGTTTTAACGCTGGCCACCATAGTTAGCAGCCCCTCCGTAATAAGAGCCGGAAAACCACAATTTTTTTTAATGTGAAACTGCTTTATTCAGTGTTTTTAATGGTTTAAAACACCGGGTCTGTTTGTTTTGGAGAGGAAAAGACCTCCGTGGATAATTTGGCTAAATATAAAACTTATTCACAAAGCATCTTAGACCTTAAAGGAGCTCCTAAGGTATAAAACTGTTAGGAACAGGGAGGAGGACTTTTAAGAGGCTTAAGAGTTTCTTAATCAGAGGAGAAAATGGCAGAAAGATGAAAAGGTAGGAGGAATATTCTCCAAATGCTGGATGACAGTGAGTAAATGAAATGCTACAGATTAATTAGATTGTGCAGGGATAATATGTTTGGTCGATCTCATTACATTATAACCCCAGAAATAAATTAATCACAACACTAAGATAGCAGTGATGACTTTTTTCTGTCTCAACCTTCCACTAGCAGAGTGATCACACTAACAATGACAACACTTTCACAGTCAGCAGTTCATTTCCACTGGGTGTCCACACCTTGCAGGCTCACAAAAGGGCGTGTCCGTGACAACCAATCATATCTGTTAGAAGAAAGCATCAAGCCTAGCAATAGGGTCGACCACACCTCCTCACCAAGGCAAAAGTTTCTGTCCCTTCCTTGCTCAGAGTTGCTCTGAGAACTTTCCTAAGTCACTCCTAGGCTAGAACTCCTTGCTCAAATTTTTTAGACTAAGTTAGGAGGATTCTCAGACTGAATGAATGAAGTGAATACAGCTCTTGGATCTTTTTCTCTCCGAGAAAAAAGGTGAGCACACATTAGTAAGTGCTAGGTAAGCAGCCCATCTCCAACACACCAAACTGCATCAGAGGAACATGGATTTGCAACGTTAATCTGCTTAATTCAGTATTCTTACTGATTTACTTCATCAAGTTTATTCCTAAGAGGGGGAGACCTCTGCAGATTAAATCACCTGGTTTGGTTGTTTTGAAGAGGAGACTGGTGCAGATAATATGGCTCCCAGTGAGGAGAACAGCAGAAGTTTCAGCTGGTTGCAATCTGCACCTCACCACTAGATGCCACTAAATCCCCCCAAATCTTGCACACTGTTCCTTTAAATGTAACCCCATCTCCTGAGCACTTCTTCACACCGCTCCCTCCATTTATCTCAATCAGCCCGAACTACCCCCCTAGCAGGAAAATATCCTGCCAATACAGATGGGCTCAGACTCTCCCAGCAACACACGCACAAATGAACTGGCGATGATGGTTTTTAACGAGCCTGAACCCCCGAGAATGAACCCATCAAGGCTAGCTTCAGATGACGACAAACTGTTGATGAATAAATTAACAACTTCCTCACGCTTTGATTCCGGATTGAGCTTTACACATTTGCCCTTGCTGGTAATTAATTCCCAGGATTCTGCAGTGAGTGTCGTGACTGGCAGCGTATTCAGATGCGAAAGTTTTCTGTAGGCGCCGACGCTCGAGCGCATCTCTTCCACTCAACACTGTTGCACAGTGTACTCGTGTGTGGTGTCCTTGTTGAATCTCACCTAGGGCATGGAACACTGGTGACTGAGATGTCATGAGCCGCAGCCCCAAAGGGTTGCAATCACAGTGTGAGAGAAAAACACACAAGCACACTCTGACATCACATTTGGACTCTTTTTGCCCAAAGCTCTGGAGCTGCTATTTTTCATGTGTTGCTGGGACGTCATAAACATAACAATTTACGGCTTTCTAAAAAGCTACTTGACTCCTTAAGTTCAAACCAACAATGTGACTTTTATTTTTATGCTTGCCACTAAAATAACCCTGGAATTCATCCATAATTGAAAAATTGAAGTATGTTTGAAGTGCCTTGAAAAACTGAAGTAGGCTTAAAGCACCAGCGAAAATGCCTCAAGTGCTACCACTGATTACCAAAGAGAGTTTCTGCATCATCAATTATACAGCGACTCCTCTCCTCTGAGGTGCACACTGGATGGACTGCGAGCTAAAATTTTATGTTCTGCTCTTTCACACACACAGATCTACTGGAGAGAATGAAAGAAAGGCATGAATTTGGAGAGCTTGTTTACACTGGAGATGTCTCATTCTGCCCAAACATATGTTACAGATCTGTAAGTCTGGTGTACTAACAAAGGATTTCATAAAACATGATGTACCCAAAACAGCCAAAGGGGAGACATGAATGAACAATAGAATGGAACAGACATAGCAGGCAAAATGCACAGTGACAGAAGCAGACAGGTTAATTTCATTTAATCAAATTAGATTTTTAAAAAATGTCAGTCTTTTAAATTTTGCATTCACCAGGTAATGAATCAATTAATAAAACAATCACTTTACTGGTTTTGTGCACGGATCTTTGACATATAGGTAAAAGAAAAATGCATTGGCCCCCCTCTCCTTCTCCTCTTACCTTGACCAGATCTGGAGAGCACACTGTCACACACCGAGACACAGACAGATAAAGCCTGAAGTGCTGTCAAAATCACAAACTTCAGACTCCGGCTCATGATGCCCAGCTGAAGCGTGGACGGGACTGGCCAACTGTTTCACTGCAGCATCATACAATCCAACTCCAACAACAGCTGATGTGCGAGAGAGCACCCCCTCCAAAAAAAATAAAACGACTTCCTGAAATATGATCAAGTATACGAGCGGGTGCCTTAGGAAATCCCGAGGACAGCTGATTCAACTCCGCGGCGCACTTTCCCCATTCACACACAGTCCGAGTCCACAGATGACTCGCGCAGAAAGTGAGGGAAATGGAGCGCGAGCGGTGGAAACATTAAGAAACGCACAAGCCGCTGCTGTGTCAGTCGCCCACTGGAATGACATCAATTCCAGGGCAATTACTGGTGAGAAGTGTTGTCTTATGTGTGGGGACCATGTGCTTCAATGAAACGCTCCGCGAGGTCCTAGAGCCATCTACAGCGCCCATTAATAGTAAACGGGCAGCGTCAAGCCAGCAGGAACCAACACAGCACTACTTCCGGTCCCAGCTTTCAAAATAAAGACACCAACGACATTTTTGTTGCACTAATGTGCAGTTGCTTAAGGTAGTTATGGTGGGCCCAAGTGCACACTATTATGACGGGCCGTAGTGCACACTATCGTGCACATATCAGAAGTAGACAGGTAATAAATAGTAAAAGATAAACTGCACAATGCAAGGTATAAAAAGTATAATAAATACAAGACTATAAGCGCCACCTGCAGGGCATTCTGAAGGTTTGTCATATTATATGTATTGCACATTTCCAGTTTTTATTGCATAGAGACTTGACATCATTATTGCGTATCTGTATATAACAAAAAAAGTCAAAGAATAAATATCAAATAATAAAAAATAATTAAGAAATTCTTAATTAAATTTAACAATTTTAGTAGTTGATAACAGTTACAGAATAGTTGAACTATATTTATAGAATAGGTGTATAATTTTGTTATAGAAGCTACTGACTGTTTTGCAAATAAAGAAATAATAAACATGTTGGAGATTGGTTTGCCTTTTTTAGAGGCCTATATCCACCTGAGACCCTGTGTCCTCATATGAGGACATCACATTTTGGGTTTACTGGACCTTTTACTTTATTTTAATTAACTCAGACCTGCTGTCCTCGTTCATGGACACTAGTGGAAGAGCACAATACACTAATCCATGTAAAAACAAGATGGCACAAAAGTGGTCAAGGTCCAAAACTTGAACACATTTTATGATTGAAACTTAATTATTTATGATTAATAATGTTTGTAGTTTGATATGGCAACAAAATTGGCAACAAAGATAAGTTGTTGTTAATTAGAAAGTACTCATTGGGACTTTATCATCTCGTTTGAGGACATTGGGACGTTATTATCGTTGACAATGTTTATTTTTTATACTTATCGGGTCCTATTGATTCCAAATAGCTAGGAGAAATTAAAAAGCATACCAAACAAAAGTTCAGGTCTCAGGAAGATATAGCAAATGGCACTGTTTTTTAATGGATGAGAGTTCTTGTTTGACCACAGGCATATTTTCAAGGTAGAAATCACATATGGGCCTGTTTACCACCCAATGCATTGTTGGAGGGCCCACTCTCTCTATGGGCCCCCATCTCAAGGGCCCCAGTGCAACCACACTACCTGCACTGTTTATATTTATGCCCCTGCCAATGTGTGTACAAAAGCAAAAAAGAAAAAAGGCCAAAGAAGGGACTATTCTTTACTTATCAAATGAGGAGGTGGCTGGGGTGTGACTTCTGCGCCTATTCATTCCAATGGAGTTGCTTGTCTGGCGCATATGTGACCTGTGTGTGACATCTTCTGCTCTGATGAACCACTGGGAGCTGGTAGATGGTGGCAACAGCCAGGTTTATTGACCTCATGGAAAACCCTGAGAAAAATCGTAAAGGACAACAGTGTTTCGTGTGGACAACCTGCTCATGCTCTATCACATGGAAAATCCCCTGTACCTCGGAGAGTAACTGTGTCGACATGTTTTAAGAGACAAATTGTACAATAAAATAATAAAGTGAAACAGTGATTTAAGGTGGGTTTTAAATTTGTGCAAAAAAATAGCTAATGGTACTTCTCTTACTCAAAATGACAGCGTACAAAACAAATAGAAATGTTTCATATACTGAACTGTTACCCATTATTTTGTGTGCGTGTATTTCACTTTTACAAAAACATTCATATTTTTTAATATTGCATTTTAAACCAACCATTAAAAATCAGTATATCTCCTCGTTTAACACATTACAACACTTAATGAAGCAACAGTAAAACGTACCTGGGATAAATAGCAAAGGGTAATGGTGTTAAGTGACCTCTTGTGGAACAACCCGGGCAAGCTCCATCTGAAAAGACGCCATCATGCTAGTGTTAGCCTGTTAGCTAACAGCACACGGACAATATTTACTGGCGGCAAAATTAATAAAAACTACATTTTACCTTAATAAAAACACGGCGAACTTAATGACAAACAATTAACAAACAAACAGATAAAGTAAGCTCAACTTCTATGTGCTTTTTGAGTAAGTTAACTCCATATTTGTAAGCACTATTAACAAGCATTTCCGTAGCTCTGAAAATTACCCACAATCCCCCGCTGTTTACTACTTCACGCAGATACTGAGTTCTGACAGCAGGTGGCACTGTCGCTCCCTCAAACTGAATATCTTCTGAATCTAAAGCATCTTAGACACACAAAATTAATAGAAAAAAGACACATAAAGGCACTATTATCAAATTTAGCTGGATTTAACCTAGACCTAATTAACTATGTAACACATATGCCAAAAAGTTTCTAGCTTCTGGGTTTACTTCCACAGTATGCAGCCCGCTGAATACGCCAGTTCCTGCTCGGCTCACAGACTTTACATTATCATGACGTCACAGATTGTTGAATAGCTTTTCTTGGCTAATATAAAACTACCATGGCTCAAAAATTCAGAAAGATTCATAACTGATCTTGTTTGCAGTTCAAGGTGTCCTGTCAACAGTTTTACAGACTTCTCTTAAATAATAGTGGCCTATGGGGAAATGCTTTTTGGGCCTTTTTGGATTTTTTGGAAAAATTTGCCACAAGGCTAAGTGGCTGTCCTGGGGGCATGGTGACTGGCGGAAAATGCACGACCCTCCCTCCCTCCACCATAGATAAGTTATTACATTTTTAAAAATTACCCTGTTACGTTTAAAAGTTAAAAGTTGAAGATGAAATCCCGGCAAAAAAGCCTGGTCAGGTAGAGCTATCTGTTTTGGGTTTTTTTTTGCCAGACATAAACTAAAGAGATTTGGATGGAATATCACTATTTTAAGCTTGGATTTGTTTTTGTTTTTTGTTGTTGTTTTCTGACTGAAACGTTTGTTGCACATAATTTATCCAAGGACCGTCAAAAGTTTGAAAATCCAACTATAATTTCTGTTTTTACAGTTTCTGTCCATGATAAACTGTGTACTTTTGGCATATTTTTAAAGGAAACATGCCTGTAGTTAAATAAATATATAATAAAACCATTTAAATGTATATCCCCTAAGCTAGAAATGAAAAAAAAGTCCCACCCGAGTGCTTAAAAAATGATTTGACATCCCTCGCCCTTTTTGCACCACCCCTCTCACAATTAATAATTTGTCCCTAACTTAACTTAGATGCTGGTTTTAATGTTACTGTGTTTGTCCACTCCATAGGCGTAGATTTCAGGGGGATGCAGGGGACACGTCCCCCTCAGTGTTTGGAACATGTGCATTCGTCCTCCGTAGTAAAAACATGAAAGTAGACAGACAAAATTGAAGACATTTTCACTTTTAATTGATGCAGATAAAGCAAAAATTGATGCATAAAACTTCAACAGAACGCAAAAAAGTAAGTGTTTGATGCTTATAATATTTGTCCCCCCCAATGTTGAAACAAAACCTCTGCCTTTGGTCCGCTCCGGTGAGATTTAGCATGGAAGTTTATTCTAAACTTCGCAAATAGGTGTTGGATAAAACAGTATTGAATCAACTTATTTCCCTTGTGAGATGCAGTTGAAAGCTCATAAAAATGAAAAATAATAGTAATAATAACAATAATAATAATAATAAAAAGCAAGGCTATGTAGACCTCATTTTGGTCATTTCATCAAAGGAAAAACAAAACAGCCAAAATATTTGCTGGTTCCATTTTTTAAACTTGAGAATTCGCTGCTTTTTGTTTCATATCATTGCAAACTGAATATTTGAACACAGTAGGTTACGTTTTGGACTGTAAGTCAGACAAAACAGGTACTGTCAGATCTTGATAGTGGACATTCTCAATGTATGCCATTGTTCTTCAAATGGCCTAGAAGGTGCAGGACCCTTAGCTTGAACCCAGCATTTTATTTTGAAGGAAAGCCCTTCAATATCCAGCCTCTCTCTTGGAATCCGTTGCTTAACTTGACCTCATGGACTCGACAGGCGCACACATAATGTAGCTGCCCACACTGAGTGTAAATTTGAATAATATAGCCTACACAGCCCTCACTCACAGATGTTATTATGCATGCATGTTGTTATTCAGTCAGAGTGAGCTGAAAGCAGCATTGTGTGGAAGACAATGCACATTTGCAAATCCCTGTTTAATGTTGACTCCACGCATGCAGAGCTTTGGTACCGCACCAAAAACTGGATAGTGTGATCTCTGTGTGCAGAGCAGACACCAAAAAGTGCCCTGACTTTCAACACCGGTGTTAACATCTTTCCCATTTCACTGTTTCTAGTTTTTGGATTTTGTAGAGAGCTGCTTATGTTTATTAATATTTTTGGACCACCATAGACCACGGAAATATGAGGGTCATTCTTCAATTATGGCCCAAATTGGTCTGGAAAAAATCTAAAATCATTTCAGAGAAATGTACTGATATAATATTTCAGTAAATAACACTCATTTTGGTTCCCAGTAAGTTTTAGAATAGATTTTACTGATTACATTTAAGGCTCTTCATGGTCTCTCTCCCAGCTATATGTCCAACATCTTAGCAACGTACACGCCAGGACGTACTTTGAGGTCTTTGTCTGTTCCAGAGGCCCAGCTGAAAACTACAGGGGACAGAGCATTTGCTGTCAGGGCCCCGAGGCTCTGGAACAGTCTGCCTGAGGAAATCAGGTCGGCTAAGTCAGTGATCTCTTTTAAGTCCCTTCTTAAAACCCACTTTTATCGGAGAGCCTTTCCAAATTTGACTTGAGTTTTAAGTTCATTTAGACCGTCTTTTATTTCCTCTGTTTTTATACACTGACATGTTTTTATCAGTTCTTTTAAAAGTTGATGTTTTCATGTCTTGTCTGTTTTAATTATTGCCATGTAAAGCACTTTGTAACTCTGTTCTGAAAAGCACTTTTTAAATAAAGATTATTATGTTTTCGTTTCCATTGCCATATGCCTTTTCCATCAACAGTGATGGAAATGATTGTGGTGGAAATTACATTTTGTCTAATTTTTTTTTCTTTTTCTTTTTAAATCTCATGATATCTTAGTTTTTTAATTTCCATTTAGCATTAAATATACACACAATACACAATTTAATATGTTGGTTTTCTGATTATTTGTACATCAAAAAGGAAATATGAGCTGTTCAGATATTACAGCCAATAAACATATTCTTGATTTAACAAAAAAAGCCTTGTTGTTTAATTTAATAATTCAATTCAGTTCAATCTAATCTGATCTAATCTAATCTAATCTGATCTGATCTAATTTAATTTAATTTAATTTAATTTAATTTAATTTAATTTGATTTGATTTGATTCGATTCAATTCAATCTAATCTAATTGAATTGAATTGAATTGAATTTTATTTTATTTTATTTAATTTAATTTTAATAAAATATTTTTATGTGATTTTATTTTAGTTACTTCCATGGAGCTAACTGTCCTCCAGCCATGTGCTCTCCTGTTACACAAGTATTGGTGTGGTCATCAAGCACACAAACTCCGAAGAAAAAACTCCCTGAATTTACATTTTGTAGCCTCCCGTGTCATGGAAATGACAGTAACGCCAAGGAACACGTGTTCTTTCAATGAAAAAAAACAAAACAAAAACGTTAAATACTAATATATCTTACAATACAGGATGCATTTCAATATTAATCTAACATTCAAAGTGAATGTTAGATTAATATTAAAATTCAAAATTAAGCAGGGTTGAATGTCCAACATCTGGCTCAGGGACAATGGAAGTTTTAATCTATCATTGAATTTTTTTATGTTTCTTTTGGTGTCAAGTACGCAGGACAACAATAAATTGTTTTTATTTTCTCTATCAGGGACACAAAAATCTTGATAGTTGAAGTATCAACCATGAATTTGAATATGGCATAGATTGCCTTTGAGATATTAGCATCAGACACGTTCATGAGATTTACATGCAGCTACTCAACTTGTCATCAAGACACTGAGATGCACCGAAGGATTATTGTACACAGACCTACATATGGATGTGGCCCATTCAAACACTATGGCTCATCTCAACACGCTCTTCAGTGAGTGCACTCCGCACTGCACCACATGGCCATCCACTTCAGGAGGGACTGCAGGCAGGTGTCCCTGAGAGCCTTTTCTCCCCCCAACAGGAGAAAATTGATGCACAGCATTCCAGGTGCAGTATGCACGAAGACCCAAGGTGAAGTCACAGCAGCACATCCAATTGTTGCCTTACACCGTTTGAAATAGGAACTATAGGGTGCAGCCGAGTGTCATGATGCTCAGAAACCTCAATTTCTCAAAAGTTCTTTCAGGATCAAATATGAATGGAAATAAAAGACTACAGAGGGGTATTTCCCTGCATGCTGATTTCACTGGAGCTCAACATTCGGCTATAGGATGTTACAAAGAGCTGATCTTTTGCTCTTCTTTAAGAACCAGGATGCTTGAAGGAAGATAAGGTGCAGAGAGGAGCAGGCAGGAAAATAGAACTTACTCTGTGTGTGCCAGGACAGATAATACTCAATAATAAATCCCAGCTTCGTGGGAATTATTCTATCTAACCTGCAGTTTGGAAAAACAAAACAAAAACCCACAACTTTTCACCAGTGCTCAGAGCATGGGCTGATTATGAGACTATGGGCCCCTGGGCATAGATATGCAAAGGGCCCCACCACCATAGTCATGCTGCATCTATTTGTGGTTTTGAGATCATTTTGAGTCTTACTGAGGTAATTTTGTGTCTTTATTTTGTCATTTTGTGTCTCCTTGTTGTTGTTTTGTGTCTCCTTGTGGTTGTTTTATGTCTCTTTGAGGTCATTTTGTGTCTCTTTGTAGTTGTGTCGTCTTTGAGTTAATTTTTTTTCTTGTTTTGTGGTTTTTATGTCACTTTGTAGTCGTTTTTATGTCTTTTTGTAGTCGTTGGGGTCTCTTTGAGGTGATTTTGTCTTATCGAGGTGATTTTGCATCTTCTTTTGGTCGGTTTGTTTTGTTTGTAGTCATTTTGTCTACTTGTTAAAGTTTTATGTCTCTTAATGGTTGTTTTACATCTCTTTGTGGTAAATTTTTTGTCCATTTGTGTGTTTTTGTAGTCCTTTTTTCTCTCATTTTGACGTCGTTTTGTTCTCTTTGAGTTCATTTTGTGTCTTTTTTTGGTTGTTCTGTTTTGCTTTGCAGTCGTTTTGTGTCTACTTGTAGTTTTATGTCTCTTTGTGGCAATTTGGGTCTCTTTGTGGTTGTTTTGTTTCTTTTTGTAGTCATTTTTATGTCTTTTTGTAGTCGTTTGGGTCTCAGAGTTTGAATTTGTGACTGTTTTGGTCATTTTGTTGTGCTTTGTAGTCGTTTTGTGTCTACTTGTGGTTGTTTTGCCTGTTTTGTAGTTTTTTTGAGTCTTGTTGCAGTTCCTAGTGTTTTTTTCTGTGTCTCTTTGTAGTCCCTGAGTCTTTTTGGTTGTTATGTGTTAACTTTACATTTTGTAGTCATTGATTTTGTGTCATTCTTGTGACCTTATGTTGGTTTGTAGTCATTTTTATGTCTTTTTTTAGTCGTTTGGGTCTCTTTGAGGTAATTTTGTGTCTTACTGAGGT
Organism: Epinephelus moara; assembly: GCF_006386435.1. NCBI lineage: Eukaryota > Metazoa > Chordata > Actinopteri > Perciformes > Serranidae > Epinephelus > Epinephelus moara. Next base: position 12,841,462 of record NC_065518.1, on the reverse strand, counting down.
GATTTTGCATCTTCTTTTGGTCATTTTGTTTTGCTTTGTAGTCGTTTTGTGTCTACTTATTATAGTTTTATATATCTTTGTGGTTGTCTTGTGTCTCTTTGTGGATATTTTGCTGGGTTTTTTTGACTATTTTTTTGGCTTTTTGCAGTTCCTTTGCATCTCTTTGTGGTCATTTTGTGTCTCTTTGTGGTTGTAGTTATGTCTATGAGGTAATTGAGTGTCTTTTTTGGTCATTTTGATTTGCTTTGTAGTCCTTTTGTGTCTACTTGTAGTTTTATGTCTCCTTGTAGTCATTTTGTGTCTCGGTGGTGTTGTTTTGCCTGTGCTTGTAGTTATTTTCAGTCTGTTTGCAGTTCCTTTGCATCTCTGTGTTTTTTTTAGTTCTGTGTGTCTTTGTGCTCATTTCGAGTCTTTTTGGTTGGTATGTGTTAATGTTACATATGGCATATCGCAAGTGAAAGCCTGACACTTTGGGCCCATTCAGTAATCCACTCATGTCTTAGTCACATTTGTAGCCACATTTGGAACAATATTAAACAACATACCTAAACACAACTCAAATATGAAATACATGTAATTTATTTCAATATAAAATACCTGAAGTTGAAGTTTAAGGAATGACATTGCATAGTGAAACCGTCTTTGTAAAGCTGAACAGAGAAAACAACAAATGCAGTAAATAACCTTCTTCAAGTAGCAGTCTTGTTGTCTTCTCATTTAGAAAGACAGAAACAATTATGAACCATGTTATTAATTAATGATCTCTTATCGTCCAAATACACCCACACATGCATGTGCACTGACATGAAATAAGGTTTACAAAAGCAGTCAGTAGCAATCATCTGTCATCTCCCAGACATTAGCGCAAATTTAGATGGATGAAACAGCTGGACTGTGAAAGAACTGCGACTTAAAGGCTAATGATTAAAACAACAATTAAGAATAATGAAGAGCGTCTGCTCTGTTGCCTGTTATTTCAAAAAATAAACATTCACCACATCTCACTTTTGATTTATGCCCAGCACTGCGAGCACACTCACTTTGGATCTCGCAAATCTAAATCTGCAACGGCAGGCCCCAGTCTATCATGAGACAAAGACGGGGACAAAAGCTCCATTCAAATCGGCACTGTCCATTAACAGGGCATTTCCAGTGAGAAGAGGTCACATTCCTCCATCTTACAGCTAATAGCTGGCACTGAGCGATGGCAGAGCCCACTTCAGGCTTCGTTCTGCTTATTGGTTGTATAATGAGGATGACGGTTGAAGACCGTCCTGGAAGGGACTGCGAAGCATAATGAATGATTCTGTCTTATATCACTGCTTCACATCACATGAGATCATGTGAAAGTGGCTGTGTGAGGACATCAGCGCTTTGAGAGCTCACCCTGCATCCCATTACATGAAGTATTCTGGAAAAGAAAGGCAATTTGCAATCAAGTGAAAACAAGATAACACCGATAAACAGCATACATTACTGGTTTGTATCTTACATCAAAAGCCAGCGTGTTTAAAAGGCCCAATGTCATATTCGGTTACAGAATGTTGAGACGTGATTTCATACATTCATTTTGGCCATCTTCATTTGTAATTGCGCACGGCAAGGGCAGTGAGGACAGCTGAATCACACAGATAAGCATCTGTTTTTTCCCTCAAAAGACAAATCTATGGCAGTCTTTCAGAAAACCCAGAAGGTCATTTAACAACACTTAACGCCGTCTTGAAGATATTTCCAGAATCCTTAAAGACTCCTCTGCTCAAGTGCATTAAATAAATTCTGTACTCGGCACAAGACACACTACTGTTAGCACATTTAACCTGTCCTAAACTGAAAATCTGTGCCTTTATCCAAACAAAGGTGGACCTCTATCCTTGCTGTACTTGCCATGATTCAATGTTTCTGTGTCAATTTGTTAACTCAAGGGTGCCCCCCCTTAGAGGTAGTAGATAAATGCCATTGGCAGGTCCACTGTATCAAAATTATGTACACTTTGATTAATGGAAATGTCATTAGGAAGAGTTATGAGTGGGTTGCTGTGCTTTTTAAAGTGCTAAAACGTTCAAATAACCACACTCTCTAAGCTAGCTAGTTAGCCTCTGTGCTAAAATAACCTCCTGTTTTGTGGTGCAGTACTTGTCTCTCATTTACTGGCAACATTTCAAAACTGCCAGTGGCATTTATCTACTACATCTAAGAGAGGATGCCCTTGAGCCAACAACACAGACATCAACTTATGGCAACTATGGCGAGTGGAATTACATAGTACTGTTACGCTAGCAAGGGCGCCGGAAGTAGGGAGGTAAGAAGTAGAGAAGGGGCCATTACCCCCTACTTTACGCCCCTGGGCCACATTTATTTTAAGTAGCAGACTGCTGTGTTGCAGCTGGAGTGATCCCATTGCAAGATGATCTCGTTTTTATTGTGCATCAGAATACACAGTATATATTTTTTATCCAGATGGGCAGAAGAGTCTTTGAAGGTTCTGGAAAAACCTTCAAAACAGCGGTACAGTAAGTAATGTTAAATGACTGTCTGAAAGGTTGCCATGAATTTGCCTTTGAGAAAAAAACAGATGTTAACCTCTGTAACTCGAACAATAAGTAATGGTTGTGATAAATGAGAGAAACAAATGGGGGCGAAAGGACAGCTGAACTTCTATCATCACCTACGCTAATATTCAGCATTGTCAAAGGGCAAAGTTCACACCATCAGTCTGTTACGTGATGCTACAGGCTTTGACATGTCATCGTCTTCATCTGTCATTCAGCTGTTGTTCCTTTGAAGAAGCTGATCCAACAGTTTCTGCAATGAGAAAACAAAAACTCAGATTACTAAAACACTTGATGACTATAGATCACCAGTCTAGTCCTCACAAGAACCCCACGTGGCTCTTATTTCTTCCAGCTTCAGACGGGAATCAAACAGTCCTGCGCAACTTCACAGGAGAGAAGCCTCGTCCCTGTAGTCCTCTCACCCACACGTTCAGGTTCCCAGCTCCTCTTTCAGGATCCTGCTTGATCTCTGGCATCGCCCCTCTTCCCTGTGTTATCTGCCACAGCAGCGGTGTGGGCGGAGCAGCTGCGTGTGGGCACCCACGCTGCCTGCAGCTTCGGCTGAATGGTGGCACTGCACTGTAGCTCTCTCTGTCACTGAAGGGCCTTTTGTTTCACGGGGGAACACGGGCCTCATACACTCGGCACAATGAGACGGTTCACAGTTTCTCTCCATAATGAGAGAAAGGGTGGAGAGTGCAGTATGAAAGGGAGTGACTACAATTCCTCCAACAAATCTGACTCTGTTCTGGGTGATTATTATTGACCATGTATTCGAATTAAAGCAATAACATCCGTGCAGAAAATGCATCTGAAGCACACATTTTTGTAAGATAAGCTTTTCAAATGAAGCTCCCAGAGAAGTGCAAGAAAATAGCAAAAGTTTGGGAGCAACGACCTCTAGTGGCGTAATAAGCTCATTGTCCTGAAAGCAAAGAAGCTAAAGAAATCCCAACAACTTAAATATTCAATTTAACACGCTCCTTTTTAAAATAAACTGAATAGACATTTAATACAATCAGAACAGTAGAAAAAAAATCAAAGATTATTATTATTTATTTTATTTTATTTTATTTTATTTTATTTTATTTTATTTTATTTCATTTTATTTTTATTTTACTTCATTATAATTTTTGTCTTTTTCTAATCTTTTTTTCTCTCTTTCTTTGCTGGTATTTAAGTTAATAAATAAATACATAAATAAATTTTCACCTCTATGACAGACACACAATAAAAGTATGAATTTCTACTTCAAATATAACCGCAAAATTGCTTTATCAGAGCACTATATGAAAGGAGATAGAGACCCCAATCAATCTCTGTGTGCCAGAGAATAAACACCAGGCTCTGTTGTATATTATTTATTGTAATTTGTTATTCAGCCCACAAGGCCAACCTGTCTGCCTCAACAGAAAAGTACTCATGAATACGCTGTGCATCCCATCCACCTCCCCCTTGTGTCTGTGTTTCTAGGGTTTTTGTTTAAATATCCTTCAACCTCATGTTCTCCACAAAAAGTCTTTTCAGTTAATCATGATGGACTCAGTAGGCGATTTAAAGCCATTATTATCAACAGCTGCACTGCTGTGTAGAGAGGAAAAGGACATTGTTGGCCATTACTGAAAAATGTTTCACCTTTTGCAGGGTTTAATTGAGCTTGTAGGGGGAAGGTGTGTTATTACTTGCTCAATTGCCTGTGGGTCATATACACAATTAATGTTCTGTTCAGTGTCTCAAGTACTTGTTAACACTGTGGCGAGCTGTTTTGAGGTGATTTACTTTAATATTTTCAGGGATATGGTGATTCAGTGCATCATATATTTATTTGGAATAACTTCAGAGAGATCAAAACAGGCAGGTGAAATATTAAGAGATGACCACTGGAACATGTGAATAGGTCTGTTTGCATTAATTTAAGTTCATATTTTACCTCTTAATATACAGTTTTTTCATCCTTATGTATTAAGGTAGGGAAATCATCTTATTATACACTCTCTGTTAGTATCTAGAGGTGTGGACTCAAGTCGCATGAAGACACAAGACTCGGAACTTGACGTGGACTTGTGACTTCCCTTGGACTTCAGCCATTTGACATGAAAGTACTTGATACCTCGCCCAAAGAAAGTGCGCCATGAATCAATTCATTTTTCTCCATTTCCTGTCTCATCTAACATCAACACTATTTATTCCCAGCAAGTCAATACTTAATCCCCCGGATCCACTTCCTTTGAACCAACAGCATCCAATCAAGTCGCAGAACAGAACTGTAAAGAACTCAAGTTACGTAACTGAGAGCTGTTTGGAAAAACATGATACCAAAGATAGTTTGGTTCGCACACAAAAACTACGGTGGTTAACAAAAAAAAAGTTTAATTACAGGCAGAGATGCAATAAATTTCAACAAATTTGTTTAAACAAATAAATGCAAATCAAATTTTAAGGATTATTTTTTGGGACTTTTTTGCCTTTAATTACAAGATGGTTTCCAGTGGTGGAGAAGAAGGAGGGGGGACAGCATGTGAACTGGAATCAATCTAATGGTTGCTGCAGTAAGGACATTGCCTTTGTACATGGCGTGTCTACCCACTGAGCTAGTGGGCACCCCTAAATGAAAATTTTAAGAAGCATTCATGATTTTTTGTAATTTACTGTTAAAATGGCATCACATTTGGTGAAGAGTGCCTTATTACTTGTTCAGGACTCAAAACTCGAAGTTTAGGACTTGGAATTTGACATGTGAATCTGGACCTGGGATTTGCTTGTCTTAACTTAAGACTTGACTTGGGATTCAAGTACAAAGAAAAGCGGGATTTATATTCGTGCGACAGACCCCTATGCCGTAGCGTATGGCCGACGCCTACGCCATTGTAAGCATTTATACTTGTGCGGTGGTGTGTCTGTGTCACTCTGCAGTTACACCTCCAAAACACTAGTTGGCAATGGTGTAACTGAGAAGTGCTGTAAAGTTTAGTTGATTCAAAACACACATTAAACACACATTAAACATGGCTTAATAGAGACAATTTCAAACACAAGTACACAAATCACCTTCACTATAACTCGCAGCATTCACAGACAAACACTTGTCTTTATCTGGACACATTTTCCCCACAAATACAACATGCTAATGTTATTAGCACAAGCCTATGGCATTTTACATTGTATAAATTAGCTTAGTGGCTGGCGATCTCTTCCTCTTCTCATATGAAGCCAGGGACAACAGCAACATTTAACAAAGGTAACTTTACAAAATTTGGCTCCATTACAACTCACAAGGTTCACTGACAAAACAACTGTCTTATACTAAACACGTTTTCCACACAAATACAACATGCTAACGTTATTAGCACAAGCCTATGACATTTTACAGTGTATAAATTAGCCTAGCGACGAGCAGAGATTTCCTCTGCTCATATGAAGCCAGGATAAATCACACACAAGACTTGAAATGCTATTTTTGTGGAGGCTTTATTGTCTTCACAATTTATTGTTTCTTATCTATGAAATTAAAGTAAATAAAAGCTTTGTTTCCACTGAGGGAAATGGTTTCAGCTTACAGAAATAGACAGGAGGTCTGCGTCGCCACAACGTGTAGTTACAATTCTGGGGAGGTGCACGTCAGGCTACAGCGCAGAAGTATAAATCCGCCTTACCTGTGACTTGGCCCCACCACTGTCAGTATCATGCACTGTATTTAGATGTCTATTGCATCATTCTATACATAAATCCCCCAAATTTCACCTGAGGTGGCATTTTTAGAAAACTTTGGCATCTGTGCAAGACTTAAAAAATAAAGTGCTGTGGGTTTGAATGATGTTTGACCGCATGGTTAGTGAGGTTTATTATCTGTGTTATGAAAAGGACATGTGGAGATTACCTTTTTGAAAAGTTCAACCCGCTGCCTGTTGCTCAAACACGTCTCCCTCTTCTTCTCTTCCTCTTTATGCTTCTTCACCTCTGCAAGCGTACTGTAACAAAATGATCGTTTTCTATCTTTTATTATCGTTAGTAGAGTTGAGTAGAGAAAAAAATGTTAGTTTAGTGTTGATATATAGTGTATCTATTATCCAAAAAAAATTGACTATCATGAATTCAGTCGCATATAATCCTCTAATAAGAAACTTGTATTGTTAAATTCATGCATTACCTAAGGGTGGGATACAGTCATTCACTTTCCATGAACCACAATTTATATGTTATCAACTCTTTATCCTGTATAAATCCACAGGTTAACACCTCAGCCTAAAATGTCCTCCTAATCAATAGGTGGATCTGCCAGGAAGCAAAGTAAACAGGCGAGGCAAGGTAGGGGGGAAACATAATTAGAGCAAAAGCCTTGGCAGAGGAACAAAAGCGATATATTTTGTGTGGAGATGTCACTGATACAAGCTCTGCCTTCACACGTGAAAGCAGCGCAAGAGATAAGGATGCATCTGCCTGCAAAGAAGAAACATCTGACAGCGTGCCGAGGTAGAGATTGAGATGGAACTCACCGCTTAGATCTCAGCTGCATCTCTTTCCCAGTAATGGCTCTATCTCTGGGTTTGAAAAGGTTATCTGGAAACACGAGCATGTACGCACACACATACACACACACACACACACACACACACAATGCTGATTGAGTTGAAGGCTCAAAAGCATGGCAGTAAATCACTCTAGCTTTCCCTGGTGTTTGAAGAGAATGAGGCCTGCTCTCTTACAGAAAAGAAGGATCATATTGCAATCTCCCGAAAGAGCAGACAAGATTATTTTAAATAAGGGCATGAGTTCCAACTTTTCTACTAGCTTTGTAAGACATTTTATGAAATCTGATTTCACCATCATGCAAGAACTGTAAGTACCCACAAACATTTTACATGAACACTGGTGAAAAATGTGGTTTTCCCAGCTGTCATTGGCCCACCGGTGTATTTTCTTGTTATGGCCAGTAGAGGGCAGAGAGAGCTACAAAATCACTGCCACAAATCTTTAAATTCTTTATTGTTTACTGTGAAGCCTGGCACTCCGAATGAAAATCTCATCAGTCAGAACACTGCGTCGAGAGCTTAATGACATTTGAAGGTCACAGAAATAGTTTTTGCTGAAATCCAGCGCTGGCAATTATTCTGAAACCTTGTTATTCAATAGAGGAGCACTTGCATATACAATATATATGCAATACAGCCATTTGTTTCATATCTTACTTCAAGTGCCTTTTATTGTATTTAGTCACAGCTTAGCCTGGTGTGCCACTTCTCTATCTCATGTTCTCTCCTTCAGGTTATTTTCCCTTACAGCTGACCTAAAAATAGTTAAGATGTTACATCAGGCAGAAAATGTCCTTTAATTACATTTCAGATACTGGCCTGTTATGTGATCCCTCCTGAATGTAACATATCATTTTCTTTGTGCATTTTATTTATGTTTTATTCATTCATTTAGCTATGCAGTATGTGTATATTAATTCCTGTGCTGACTACCAGTACAGAATCTTAATGTGTTTACATGTCATTGAGAGGTTGTAGTGGATCACCCTGTCTGAAACTACTGCTAACTCAGTATTTTGGGTTTCAGTAGAGGATTTTGTGGATTGTGAGCACCTTTAAGCAAAACACAAATGTGAATATTATGTGTAGTTGAGCAAAATGTTACCTATCAGCAGCTTAAATCCCAAAATATTGGTCTTCAAAAACAACATGTATTGGCTGAAAACTACCCTCCCTTGCTCTTTGTTCTGTGTCTGTATGTGTGTGATTATGATGTGGCAAACAGCCACTGCAGCTGCAGTAGGACAATGGGCAGTACAGTGGATGAGAGAGGTGAGGGTGGCTGCTGGCACAGTACCATTGAGAGAGGCACACCGGGCACTTTGGGCTCTCCTCTGCCTGAGAGCAGCATCCGACCGTGGGTCTACCGAATCCGCCAGCTCCCTCCTCTCCTGCGCCCGTCGCTCCAGCTCTCGCAGTCTGCCCTGGGAACGACTGATGAAGTCAGGTCTGGACCTCTGCAGTGCGTCCTGCCAAAAGCAGAAACATATTGCTCTTCTTGACAAAACACTTAAGCCCAAATAACCATTTACAACTCCCCGCGCTCTAGAATATAGCTTTGGGGCACCCCGTGGACAGATCCAAAGCCAGTAAAAATGTGTCATTGGCTTTCACTGACATTGTAGTGTTCTTCAGTGGTTGCCAGCCTAGAGGTCAAAATCCCCAGCGTGGGTTAAAATAAAACTGAGGAGCCAGATAACTGACAACATAGGGATTAAAAAAAAACAAAAAACTCCGCTACTAAAAATATGTTTTCTCCATATATAGGCTGGTTACAGCCTAGTCGCCAAAATAAAATGTTGGCATTGTACGTTTCTGCAAACGACAGTTACGTTACATTTGTACATTTTATCCATACCATACAAATGTTTCTATGTGTGTCGCCTAAGTAAGATGCCTGCCAAGCTGCAGACAACTGCTGACCATGGTTTGAGATCAACAAAAAACAAAGCTGCTTGTGATTTAGCAAGTCGTCGTTGTTTTTCTAGCAGCTTTTTTGTAGCAAATATGTCGCTGTTTAACCAGCTGCTTTTTAGGCACCAAATATGGGTGTTTTGTAGCGACCTGTTGGTGATTTTCAGCAGCTTTTTAGACACCAAATGTAAGTGTTTTGTAGTGACCCTTCAATTTTCCAGTGGCTTTTTAGGCACCAAATATGGGTGTTTTGTAGTGACCCTTCGATTTTCCAGTGGCTTTTTAGGAACCAAATGTGGGTGTTTTGTAGCAACCTGTCACTGTTTTTCCAGTGGCTTTTTAGACACCAAATGTAAGTGTTTTGTAGTGACCCTTCGATTTTCCAGTGGCTTTTTAGGCACCAAATGTGGGTGTTTTGTAGCAACCTGTCACTGTTTTGCAGTGGCTTTTTAGACACCACATGTAAGTGTTTTGTAGCAACCTGTCACTGATTTTTCAGCGGCTTTCTGGCCACCAAACGTGGCTGTTTTGTAGCAACCTGTCACAGATTTTTCAGCGGCTTTCTGGCCACCAAACGTGGCTGTTTTGTAGCAACCTGTCACTGATTTTTCAGCTGCTTTCTGGCCATCAAATGCAAGTGTTTTGTGGTGACCTGTTGCTGTGTTTTCAGTGGCTTTTGAGGCACCAACATGGGTGTCTTGTATTGACCCACTCCTCTTTTTCAGTAGGGATAATGGCACAAAAAGCCATTGTTCCAGTGCTCTCAAAACCTGGTATTGCAAGCCAAAATATTATCTTTTACTAACCATAACCAAGTGTTTTTTGTGCCTAAACCTAACCACATGTTAACCACAGCATTGTTGAGACATAAAGTTTTTAACAATAATGTGAAAATGTAACGTATCCATGGTTTGTAGAAAGGAACAATGCCAACATTTTTTCTCGCAACTGGGTTGCAGGTGATACTGGTTGCAACACACTAACATAAGCTACTACAAATAGACACTGCATTGTTCTAAAAGGACACATCAATCTTCTATGGCATCTATTTGCTTAACATTCTCATTTGGAGAAGTACATTAAAACCCAAACCTTTTGTTTGATTGTGTTATTGACTAAAAATACCTCTGAACTCACCTGTAGAGAAATACTTTGAGGTGACCTTTCTGGGTCGAGGCTCAGAGGAACAAATGCTGCATGAGACTGGCTGGGACGCTGGATTGTTCTTTGATCAGGATGTGGCTTCACACATTTCCCCCCATCTGTCACTACCAAGGCAGAGTAAATCAAATAGTTTACGTCTCATTTAAACTTTCCATGGCTTCACATGCCTGGGCACAACAGCCCTCTGGGCCTGCCATGACATATTACTTCCTGGTATGAATCAAATAGGCACAGCATGTCAGCACCAAAGAATTTCACTGGATCTGTACTGATTCAATCAAATATGTTGCCCTGTAAACAAAGTGTTGAGCTTGTAGTATTTTCAGGTAATTGCAAACAAGATCAATGTTTTATAAGGTAAGAAATTATGATTACATAGGAAGGGAAGAGAGAAGTGATAATACCAGTATTTCCCCAGGGTGATGCAGCAGAGTCCTCCTCAGAATTGCCATTTGGTGTTTTCTTCTTACTGAGTTGTCTTTGGAGTTTGATATTTGCTATGATGGCAGCTGCATTGAGAGCAAGCACTTCCTCTTGAGACTGATGTGAGTGGGGATCTGAAAGGCGAGAGGACTTTGATGTAAGTGAAGAGTAAGTAAAACAGTGAGACTGGCTGTTGTTGATCTGCCATTTTGGCTGCTGTGCACCACAGGCAGATATTAACAGTATTTCATAATGTCCTGCCTCATTTGGAGGTTGACTGTATCAAACGTTGAATTTAAATTATGTTGCCTCAGGCCTCTGTAATTAATTGATGACACTCTTAATGAATGTGATTAAGGAATAATTAATAATTTCACACAGAGAAAAGACATCATGAATGAGGAAACACACATACTCAGCAGAATACTCCCTCCTCGTATTACTAATTCACCTGAATATTCAGCATGCCCAAACAATAGCTTAAGCTGACGGTTTCAGCCATTTTTCATAATCAAAATTCATTTTTGGTGTAAAGATTTTGACCACTTTCAGAACTGTAAAGCAAAAATATCGTGGAGCAAAAAAAGATAAACAAAATAGCATTAGTTTGGCCTTATATGACCCTTCATCTTACAAATTTGATTATTTAGCTAAAGCAGTGAAAGAACTTGCATCTTGATGTGCAATTTACTTGTAAAGACTTGTGATAAGACTTGGACTTTCACCAGAACACTTAAAACTGCTCTGCATTGCCTGGAGGCTTAAATGAATAAGGTTTGACATTTTGGGAAAACATTTATTCACTTTCTTGCCAAGAGTTGGATGAGAAGATTGTTACCTCTCTTATATTTGTCCATTAAAGATTAAGCTACTGCCAGGAGATGATTAGCTCAGCCCAGCATACAGACTGGCAGCAGGGGCAAACAGCTGGCCTGGGTTTATCCAAAGGTGAAAAATCTGCCCCCTAGCACCTCCAAAGCTCATCAGTTAACAGGTCTGATTGTCTCATCATCAACTTGAGGTTGTTTGGCAACCAGCAGTGGCACAAAGAAATAGTCAAGAACATTACCCATGTGAAACCACAGTCGTGTTTTCATTTTAGATTTTACTTAGGACTAAAAAAAACACCATGATGATGAAGATTTTTTTCTTTTTAGCTTTGGACGGAGCCAGGCTATCAGTTTCCCTGTCTTAATGCTAAGACAAGCCAACTGTCCCCTGCCTGTAACCTCAACAGATATGAGAGAGGTACAGATCTTGTGTAATTCTCAGTAAAAAAGCAAATTAGCTTATTTACCAAAATGTTGAACTGAGTCATAACCTTCATGACGACCTATTATCTTTTCCATATTTTTTTGTCATATAGATAATATTGCAGTGTTAGATGTTTATTAAACATGAGCAAAGTTTCAGATAGTAGGGTAAAATTTTGTCAAAGTAATCCCTGTGAGGAAAAAACCTCAGACTTCAGAATGCTTTGTTTTTAACGTTTTTCTACTTTTAAGGAAAGCTGAGATCAGCAATAGAGTTTCTTTATATGGTCATCTGCTCTAGGCACGTTACTGCAAGTGTTTACATTATGTGGCCTACACTGCTACATGTAGCTACATGCTAACATCAGGGAAACAAATGTTGGTTGCTGATGTGGGGCGGCAGTAACTCAGTACATGTCAGTCAATGGGGACTTGGGTTGGGAACCGGAGGGTCGCCTGTTCAAGTCCCCATCCGGACCAAAATATGGAGCGTGGACTGGTAGCTGGAGAGGTGCCAGTTCACCTCCTGGGCACTGCCGAGGTGCCCTTGAGCAGGGAACCGAACCCCCCAACCGCTCGGAGCACCTGTCATGGGCAGTCCCCCTCTGACATCTCTCCACTTAGTGCGTGTATAGGTCCTGTTTGTGCATGTGTGTGTTCGGACCTGTGTGTAAATGACAACAGAGTGAAAAAATTGAATTTCCCCTCGGGGATTAATAAAGTATATTAAATTAAAAATTAAATTAAATTAAAAAAAAATTTAATTTCTCCCCAGACTCAGATCATAGTCCTTCTGGAACATGTCCAGTTGTATTTAGAAGCTATTATTGGTGATTTTTACCAGGAGACATTGCTGCTATTAGCCATTACAGTCATTCCCCGGCTGCAAGTACACTGCTAACATCAGGGAAACATGTAATGTTGGTTGCAGATGATGTTAATTTCTCAATTTCGGATCATATCCCTTCTTAAACATATCTAGTTGTATTTAGAAGCTATTAATGGTGATTTTTACCAGGAGACATTGCCAGTGTTGCCAACTTAGCGACTTTGTCGCTATATTTAGCGACTTTTCAGACCCCTCTAGCGACTCTTTTTCAAAAAACCGACTAGCGACAAATCTAGCAACTTTTTCTGATGTTATTGGAGACTTCTGGAGACTCTGTCGTGAGAGCACGTATCGTTTCTATTCTTTTCAACGAGCAGCGGATGCTGCTGTGGGCTCCTCCCTTGCCCCAAAGCACTCAAAGGCCCAGTCCTCCCTCCCAGCAGCAGTCAGAGCAGGAGATGTTAACCCCTCCACGTCCAGACTTAATAACAACGTTATTCCTCTCTCCTACAGAAGCCATTACAATTACATGCGTATGGACAATTATGCAAATTAGGTGATGACGTCATTTAGCGACTTCTAGCAACTTTGAGGATAGCCAATAGCTACTTTTCTTACTGAGGGGTTGGCAACAGTGGACATTGCTGCTATTAGCCATTACAGTCATACCCCAGCTGCAAGTACACTGCTAATGTACATGTAGCTACATGCTGATATCAGAGAAACATGTAATCTTGGTTGCCAAGGTTATTAATATCTCCCTAATTTCGGAGCATATTCCTTCTGGAACATGTCCAGTTATATTTAGAAGCTATTAATGGTGATTTTCACCAGGAGAAGTTGCGGCTATTCTCTGTTACAGGCATTCCCCAGCTGCAAGTACACTGCTAATGTACACGTAGCTACATGCTAACTTCAGAGAAACGTAATCCTCATGGCCAATGTTATGAATTTCTCTCCAATTTCAGATCATATTCCTTCTGGAACATGTCCGGTTGTGTTTTAAAAGATATTAATGAGGATTTTTCCTGGGAAAATTGCTGCTATTCTCCATTACAGTCATTCCCCGGCTGCAAGTACACTGCTAATGTACATGTAGCTAGATGTTAACGTCAGGGAAACATGTAGCCTTGGTTTCTGATGTTGATTTGTACCCAGTTTCAGATCATAGTCTTGCTGGAATATGTTAGTTGTGTTTAGAAGCTTTTATTAGTGATTTTTCACCAACACTAACCAATCAAAGCGGACTGGGCTTTTTTGGGAAGGGGCTTAAAGGCGCTAAATGCAGCCCTCTCAGACAGAGGGTGAATACAGGTGTATCAGCACAGACAGGAAAAGGTATTTTTTGAACATTAAAGTATGTCATCATGTTCAAGTAGAAACCCGAAATACATGAATGATCCTGATAGTGTAATAGGCTCCACTTAACCTCGCTTTCCATACTACATGTAACCGTGAAACTAAGCCTTAATCTTAAAGTGCGGGTAGTTTAGTGAGACTGGATTTCAGCCCCCAGATGGCCAGTGAGTCCCCACATTGTGACTGAACAGAATTTTGTCCCCACAACATGATTACTACAAAGACACACACCTAAATGTAATAGCTAAGCTACATTGCAGGATGTGGATGCAAAAATTGATTCTAACACATCCTGATACTTTATTTTCACCATGTTTAGCAGCTTGTGATTTCTCTTCCTCCCCTGTGCTGTCAGTGAAAATGGGGACTAGAATAGATTATACATGCAAAGAGATGCGTGGGAAAATGAAAGAAGGTGAAAATGAGAAAGCATCTGTAGGTGCCAATGGGCCTCTGCGTCTCGGCAATGCTGTTTGACATCAGCGCACACATCTGGTATGATTGTCAATTGCACTCGAAGCAGCAGATAAATGAATCATCTCAATACAATCAAATAATGCCTATCAATAAGACATCAAAGGTGAAAGACAATATCAAACCTGAGAGTTTGGCCCCAGAACGCTGTGGAGTGTGTAATAACTTCAAGCTAGAACACGCAAATGGCACAGAGGAGGTGTATATTTAGACATCGCCATCCTTTGAAAATGGAGATCAGAGACAAAGGGAGCCTGTGTGCTGACAAGAAGACTGTCAGAGTGGGACAGAGAAACCTACCCGGGGCCTTGATGAGAGTTAGACAGGGGGGCGCTCTCCTCACCGCAATCTCTGGCGGCAGTCTCTCTTTCTGGCCTCCGTTTGGCTTAAGGGTGTCTGCCGCTCGCTGACCTGCTTCTTTCACTGCTGTTTGACTGCTGATGAAACTACTGTCAAAGTTCACAGGGTTGATATTGGTCTCTTGTGGAAGCCCAAAGCTCCATTTCCTGGCAGCCGGTTGTGTCACATTCTCTTTGCTCGGCTCAGTGTGTCCAAACATATTGCCATAGCAGCTCAGCGGTCTGTGCGGCCTGTCCGATCTCTGTCCAACAGCCTTTGGTGAAACCCCTGAGGGAACGGGTGCTGCTATGGCAGGGGGGTTGCTCACAAAAAGACTCAGTGTGGATCTGTGTAGTGTTCCACTGTTTTTCTCTGGGTCTGAGGTGGATGTGTTTGGTGTTACAGCAGAGTTTGAGGAATCCAGATGGTGATATGAAGGTGCTGCCTTGTGTTGCAAATGGTTTCCCTGACTCCACATGCTGTTTTCCTTGTACAGTCCCTCTGTGTAGCTGTGTCTGTACTCTGGGTGCCTCGTCCCAGATCCTGCCTTTGCTGGACTGTAGCTCTCTCTATGCTCTGTTACTTTGATGATGGTA
This sequence comes from Epinephelus moara, assembly GCF_006386435.1. Taxonomy (NCBI): domain Eukaryota; kingdom Metazoa; phylum Chordata; class Actinopteri; order Perciformes; family Serranidae; genus Epinephelus; species Epinephelus moara. The sequence continues at coordinate 12,826,030 of NC_065518.1, read as the reverse complement.
GCCTTTCTTCTGTGGACCACTGTGTCCAAACCATGGCTAGTTGGTGGGGTCCCCTTTGTTTTTGTGCTTGGGACAGGGCTGGACATCATCCTTTGCTCTGTCACTTTGACTATAGTGGCCTTCCTCTGCACTGTGACCTGCCTGGAGTTTGGGTCCATGGACTGATGGGCTAGTGGCGGAGAAGGGGATTCACTGGAGCGGGAGGAGGGGTTGCAGGTGTCATAGCCGGGCAAACTGGCCGATCTGCTCACTTTCCTGGAGGAGATGGTGATGGAGGAGAAGCCGGCTTTGTTCTGAGGGATGAGTGTAGTTACAGCAGAGTTTGTTTGTATGTGCGAAGGCTGAGAGCTACTGTTTGTTGTACACAGCGGGGCTGTTGCCCTCAAGGGCTGAACACTGCCTGTCCTACGCAGAGGCGTATGTGACTTGTACGTATCTGTGCTGTTTGTCCCTTGAAGCAGAGTGCTTGGTTTGCAGGGTTCAGCGAAAGTTGTTCGATGCAGAGGAGTATGCTCGAGGGGGTCCGTGTTGGTTGTTTTCATTGGAGAAGACTTCCTGTTGGGGTCTAAGCTGGTCCCTGTGGGGAGCTCATTGGACTGACTGCCTCCAGGGAAAGCCGACACCCTGTTGGTATTCCAGACTCGCCTCAGAGCTTGCCAGCCCACAGGTCTGTCCCCTTCGTTAGCAGGAAAGCTTCGTTTTTCTGGCACCTACAGCATGTGGATAAAAGAGATTCTATGTGATAAAGATCCTTAATTATGCATGGAAACCCAGCCCACCCTTCTGTTGTTGCTAATGTCTCCTGCTAAATCTTTTTCCATTAATCAACACAATAAGACATATGCTGTACTTTTCATACTTGCCAATTTGAGCTTCCGTGTTCAAGAGGCAAATATAGAAAATGGAGCATAACCTCATTTAATACAGCATGATATATTGACAATATGACATCTCTCTAATACTACATTTCAACAACGGGTCAGCTGTCTTGTCTTTCTTCAGGGCTTTGCTGTTTATTCTTTAGTCAGATGACTCTCCCCATGCTTGACACAGTGAATGCCCCAGTAGCAATGGAAGCAGCAGCAGGCAGAGCCAGCACACAGCGTGACTTATCCCTCACAGAATCACAATGAGACTCTATCCTCAATTGAAACTGAGAGGCAAAAAGCAAAGATTCTGGTCCTTAGGCCACAGGATCAGTGGCGTTGCCAAGGGGTGGCCAGGAGGGGCCACGGCCACCCTGATACAAGTGCTGCCCATGAAAATAATCTAAAACAACTGGAGGCCCCTGTGTGGTGTTTTTGAACTTGAGTAGGCTTATTCCCAGTTAATGTTTTGTTTGTTACAATCAGTATACTCCTCTAAATGGAAGTTTGCCTTTCTAAGAAAAAGGACAAGCAGTTTGTTTGAAGAGTAATGAATACATAGAGATGCATAACACATTAAAACCGAATTGTAGTGGGACCCAAAATGGTAATGTATTGCATCGTCGTATCATGGAACTTTAAGCCTCTATAAAATGTAAACTGGTGAATTCTATAAAAATTCCACCCTGTTCAGTTGTCATGAGCGGGCAAATTAGCTAAAGAGACCCAAATCATTTTTTGTACCAGGCTGTAAACCTGTTTATTTCTGCTGTAAGTTCAGGCTTTTTAACATGAGAGTCTGTGCCAGGGGTAGGCAATCTGCAGCTCAGGAGCCACATGCGAGTCTTTAGCCTTTCTCCAGTGGCTTCCTGTGGCTTTGACAAAAAATGTATATGTAAATGAATGAGTTATTTTTTTATTGTTATTATTATTATTATTATTATTTTAATTTTCACTTATCATTGTTGTACCCCTGATTCTTACATTTTCCAATTGTACAAATGTGTAGCCTTCACTCTGAATAACAAAAAAAAAGTTTTAACATTTTGTCAACTATGTCCATCATACATCTACCGCCTTGCGCCTTTTCCTAAAATTTGCTGAATCTCAATAGCAATGGCTAAGCTTGAGTCTCCTTAGTGAGGCTATCTATTGATTCGTCTCAGAGGAAAATAGAGTATGTGAATTAGAGATTTGTGCTTATGTTTGAGACATTTCAACCAGCCCTGCTTTTGCAAGAACATTTGTGACTGTCAACAAAACACCATTTACCAAATGTGAAGAAAATAGTGGTTCAGAACAATAGTAAATAGAATGTACTGTATGTATACTGATATATTTCTTTTCTTTTTTAAATTGTTTTGCCTTTAATTGATAGGATAGTGAAGTGTGAAGGGGGGAGAGAGAGACATGCAGCAAAGGGCCTCAGGCTGGACTCAAACCCAGGCCGCTGTGGCAACAGCCTTATACATGGGGCGCCTGCTCTACCACTAAGCCACCGACGCCCCACACTGATATATTTCTTATATTAAGATCAAAGTCATATGTACACAAAGTCACTCATTAAATAACTTGAGATTATGACAGTTAGACGGTGGTAATCTAGGCTGCAGACTATTTACTCTACTTAGACCACTTAAATCTTGTATAAGGCAACAATTAGACATTGTTTGTCATCTGTACAAATGTCTAATTTTGCATAGTTCTGGATAATTGCTGCAGCAGACAGGCAGCAGACAGACACTGACATCTGTGCTGATAATGGTCCATAAAGCAAAGGAGTCTGCCATCAGCCAGTTGCCTTTGTGTTGATCATAAGTCACTTCTCTCCTTTTTTTTCCATTTCAGTGACTACTCTGCATTCTGATGAGGCACTGAAGCTTCGACCTGCTATATATTTTTTTTCTCCTATTTGTTGAGTCTCTATTTTAAGTTCCACAGTCTTTCATTTTGTTTTTTTAAAACTTTAATTCCACAATCTCAAAAGTTTTTTTCAATCTCTGATCCCATGGACTGTTCTATCTTAATTAGTGTTGTTTCCTTCAGCTTTTAAGGGAATGGCTTGTGAACATGAGGGATTGTTTCATGGCATTTCTTCATGTAAATGTGACTTTCTTGTCGCATAAATGAAGGGTCAGAATGTGTAGGAGGCAAGCGGGAAAAAAAACTAAATGAAAATGAAAATGAATAACTTTCCTCTGTTTGTAAGAACATTTAAATACCTTCTTAGTAGGAGTGAATTTCGAGCTTTTTAAACAAAGTGTTGATAAATGAGGCCTTTGGCATGTCTATTATTATTAGTATCCCACCCAGCGAACACTGAATCACTACATTTATCACTGTTATAAACTGGAGACACTGGCCCTAAACTTCAGGAAGCAAAACACAAGTATATCACTAGGAATACAAGACTTAAAGGAACAGTCTGTAAGATCGCAACCAGCTGAAACTTCTCACGGTTAGAATGTCTTCAGTGTTCATTGTTCAGGAGGTTTTTACCACAGAAGTCTCTTCCTCTACAAAATAAATGGACCCATGATTAAAACCAGTAAAAACACTGAATAAGGAAGTTTCACGTTACAAAACATTGTTTCTCCTAAGTTTTTGGCACTTTGTAGTCACCTTTTTTTTCTGTGATAACTAAGGGCCTGTTGATATGGTTCCGTATATTTCTGAAAACGGGTATTTATCGTTGCGTTTACACGTAACCGGTGTTTTTCCCAACAAAAACGGAGATTTTAAAAAAAGTTTTTAAAAATATCCATTTCTATGGAGACGTGTAAACAGGATAGACGGAGATTTTGGAAAACGATGACGTTGCAACCCAGTTCGCGCATGCCCATTAGGCGCAGGCCCATTGCTAGCACTTTTGGGACTACTTACGAGCTTACAAATGAATTTAGCACTGCTGCATCAACATCACCGCTACATCAGCGAACAAAGGCGTCTACTGTGCCCAATATTAGTAAGTGAATAGCAGCTAACTATGCTACATAAGGTTAAAATGTAGTTTATCATAGGGTGACCATATTTTGATTTCCAAAAAAGAGGACACTCAGCCCGGCCACGACATAGCCTACTTAAATGATACTCGCAGTTTACTCAAAGATGCCTTATAATTTTAATATATTTAAAATTTATATGTATGGATAGAAAATTCAGTTATATTACAAAATAATATCTCTCAAAGAAATTCAGATAGGCCCCAGGAGGGGACACATACACACACTAGAGTGTGGCGATCCGAGCCCGACGGTACCCGACGGGTCGGGCGGGTTTGGTCAAAAATGTAGCTATAAATTGTATTCAGGCTCGGGGCGGATTCGGTCAGCTTTCGGTGAAAATGTAGTGTAAAAATAAATAAAATCCTATTGTCTGTCCTGTTTATTGCTTGGGCACTGTTATTTATGTGACAACACCTGAACATAACACACACACACACACATTGGCTGTTTGTTTCTACCTCTCCCCTTGCTGGAAGTCTCAGACCTCCAGCCGCCCGCCTCCGCCTTGATTAAACGCTGAAAATAAAAAAAAGAGGGAGACAGGTTTTTCCTATTTTATCTTATTTTGTTTTATTTCTCCCTCTCCTCTCGCGGGAAGCGTCGGACCTCCCGTCTCAAACACGGAGGTCTCCCTCTATGCTGAGCACCCACGGCACACGCCCGGCCTGTTAAATAGCCTGTAACCACTGTGTGACACAAACTCAGTGCTTTGGTCATTAAATAATGTCGGGCTCGGTTCGGGTTCGGACAGAAATATGCGGCCCATGCCGCACTCTAACACACACACACACACATGGAAAACCGGACATTATCATCAGTTTATAAAAAACCCCCGGACGCCCCGGACGGGACGTGAAAAGTGGACATGTCCGGGGAAAAGAGGACGTTTGGTCAGCCTAGTTTATCATTGTTTTTATCACTAGCGCCAAGAGGAAAACAAATCACTGTGCATGCACTTAACATTTTTCTATGGTGTTTGACATATGGCGTATCGCTAATTGCAGAAAAAAACTGCTGTTTTAGCGTTTACTTGTCAGCAGGGATATCGTTTTCACAACTGATCGTGTAAACCCAGAATTTTTTTTATACGGGATATATAAAAACCCGTTTTTATTTGTATCGGTATCCGTGTAAACAAGGCCTAAAGTTCCATACATTCTAGCAGTTTTAACCACAAGCCGAAATATCCGCAGAGGTCTCCTCCTCTCTAAAACAAATGGACCCAGTGATTAAAACCAGTAAAAACACTCAATGAATGCAAAAACACAGTGTTTGGTTTGTCTGTTTTAGGCTACTGTAGAAACATGGGAGTGCAACATGGCGTAACTGTAGACGCGGACCAGCTCCCTATGTAGATATAAAAAGTTCACTCTACGGTAACAAAAACACACAGTAATGAAATCATACTTACTATATTATACTAATTTCTGCCAGTTTATCCCCCTAAATCCTACACACTGGATTTTAACGTCATGTCAGTTCCCAGACAGACTTACTATGTACTCCCCATGATACACAGACCCACTGATAACCATCGTCTCCTCAACTCAATGTGAAAAAAATGAAAAGTAATCATACCAGAGGCGTTCTCAGTTACCTGTTTAACACTGGGAGAGCCTTGATCGGGTATCTGCCATGTCTTAACACCCAAAGCACTTGGACTGGTGTGGCTTCTCTCCACCTCTCCATCTATGTATGAAGGCAAAACAAATGATCACATGTCACATTCCTCACAAGACATGCCGCCCACCCCCCTTTCTCTTCCTCTTTTACACACACACACACACACAACTCCTCTGACTGTGTGGCAATGTTGACACTGTCAATAATTGACGTTGGCACTGTAAAGTGAATCCAGCACCACCCTGGAGCCACTTCTCTGCTTCCTCAGGAGACACAACGACTTGACTGGCCTGCCTCTCAGCCCTGACTGATACTCTATTGCCACCCTGACTGCCTGCCTGGCTGCATTTCCACCTGCTGCTGTTACCATGGCGACTGGCTCTCTCTTTGGGATAACCCTTGAATGCTGTGTGGATAATCTGTGGTGTTTTTCATTTTAAGGGAAAAAAACAAGAGACAAGGTGACAATCGCACCACTTTGCAAATGTGATTACATTCGGAAAACAAAGGATTGTCTTTAGAGGTGTTCTGGTCTTTCTGCCGTCATTATAATGTCTCATTTCTTGCTGTTATAAAGGGCCCCACACAAACGTGTGCCCCCCCACCGAAGGAGCCTCTCTCATTACCTCCACAGCTGAGCTCAAATGACCATTTTTTCTGAATCAACAGCAGTTTAATATCCCACAGGAAAATAAAGAAGCAAGGCCATATGGCAAATGCCCTCTGAAGTCCCCACCCCCCCAATTTATTCCCCATCCTCGTGAGTTTTATCTAAATAGTACGTGTGAGCAGGGTGGAAATTGGCCAGTCTGTCTAAACACGACGGCCCTTGGAGCACAAGATCCAATTTTATTATCATTTGCTCATTAACATCAGGCCATTTTAAGTTTGTTAAATGTGATTTTTGTGGAGGGAGAGGGTACTAAGTGTCTGCAATAAGACCCAGAGTCTGATTAAAACTACTTCGGCAAGGGTTGTCAGCAACATCCAGAAAGAGGGAGAAAGAGAATGAGAACGAGGTGGGATAATTTGCTAGCTGGAGTGTAACCGAGTCAGTTCTTGTTGGAATAATTGCGGCTGGAATTTCTGATAGTTTCATTTGGTTGCGGGTGTGGAATTGTGGATTTAAATGTACTGATGGCTGAGCGAAAGCGACTAGCATCGAAACAAGACATATTGGGAAGCAGTCCTGCATGGAGATTCTTGTTTCTTGTTGATCATCTGTCTTCGACTCATTGCTGGGATTTCAGCCGTGGCCAATTTGTTGTGTACATGCACCTGCACGGAATTATAATTCTCTGTGAAGTAACTGAAAATATGAATATTTAACTGATATTATAGACCATATGGAGATTTATCATAGTCTAACATGACATGATTATACTTGACATTATACCAACACTAGCTTTTCTTTTTGCATATTGCTTATAACTATCAATGATTTTTTTTTTTTTAAATAAGGTTTATGGCGCTTAAAGGCACAGTTCATCCCAAAAGCAAAAGCACATATTTTTCCTCTTACCTGTAGTGCTATTTATCAGTCTAGATTGTTTTGGTGTGAGTTGCTGAGTGTTGGAAATATCATCTGTTGAGATGTCTGCCCTCTCTTGAATATAATGGAACTAGATGGCACTCAGCTTGTGGTGCTCAAAGCGCCAAAACAAAAACAATAATCCACAGACCTTGCTGTGAGCAGTTTTCTGTTGGAACCATTTTGTGCTGAACTACACCTGCCAACCATATCGCTGCACAGAGGGAAGTGTAGTTCACTTAGCACCACTGTCACAAACATAAGCCCTTTGCTAGCAAATAGTGCAGACGCATGCAATTAGTCATCGATTAAACGATTAAAGGTCCACCCCCTTGCTAGTCGGCACCAGGAATATTAGTCGGTTATGGTTATGGTCATGTGCAAGGCTGCTTAACTGTCATGCAGCCACCCGCCACTAGTGGGTGCTACAGAGCCGTCAAACAGCAGTCCCCTTCCCCACGGTAATGCTCGAGTAGAATAGAATTTTAAAATAGCACGATGGGAAATAAGAGACATGACCTCTCACAAAACTAGCGTGGCTTGGCAGTACTTTGATTTAGAAAATGAACACAAGGTAGCATGTAGGCTGTGTTAGAAAAGACTGGCATATAATCACTTGACTGGAGCAATGCGCAACCACATTCAACTCAACGCATTTAAAATCCGACATGGTTGTTGAGGATTGTTATTAAAGACTTCAAAGGACTCTTAATGTTTTGGGACAATGTTTCAAATACTTAACAATAAAATATGCTAAATGTTGACTGTTTTCTGAGTGTTTTCCTCTTTTTAGACTAGACCACTAGTCTTAATTAAAATTTTAAAAGAGGGTGGGACATGCAGCAAAGTGCTTAAAGTAAAGTTGTGTAGGTTAGGTTTAGGAAAAGAAACCCAGAGACAACGTACCTCAAAATGACTCTAAGTTCACTTAGTTCCATGTTGTACTGAACAAAGGTCTCCAAGGGGAAAGTCCTGTGACCCATGCACCACCCCAACCTGCCTCCATACGCAGACTTTTGCTTTTTATACTACTTCCTTCAGTGCATTGGTCATGTGATCACAGCCTTCCTGATTGCATGGGTTATACACACAGGTATACATACAGAAGGTAAATGAGGACAGCCTGCTTGAGTAACCAGGTCATGATTTCTGTAAAGAGACATTGCTGTTGAGTTTTTCAAATGCATTTTTTGGCGCTTTATGCACCATAAGCCGAGTGCCATCTAGTCCCATTATGTTTGAGAGAGGGCAGACATCTCTACGGCCGATATCTCCAACCCTCTGCAACTCACATCAAAGTAATCTCTATAGCTAAACAGCACTACAGGTAAGAGGAAAAATATGTATTTTTTATTTTGGGGTGAACTGTTTCTTTAAAACACCTGCCCTTTCTATCAAAATTCCCTGCTGCTGTGGACAGATTGCTTTGATTTCTGCAAGCCGCCCGAACTTAGCCAGGATAATCTATGTATAAACAAGGACAGGGTTGAAAGATCAAACCTCAGATCAAACCCAGCGAGTGTGGGGCTGCCATGTTCAAAGATTAACAGGGCTCCTTTTCCAATCAGTCTGCATCTCTCCTTATCATTCTGCCTCCCCCTCTCCCTCTCCTTCTCTTTTCGTCCCCGTTTCAAGCCTAATAACGTCTATTTCCTTTACCTGCAATCCTGCCAGAATACTGTGGCACAACAGTCGGGACCAGTTGTACTTGAAATTGACTTTGTTTTGCAGGGGTTGTTTAAAGTGTTCATACACTCTGTCAGTGTGGAGCGTTTGAAAGAGGGCAGGGGCAACACTGCTGCAAGGAGCTGATTAGAGGCAGGTAAACTGTGTGGCAAGTCAGCCCTGAAATAAGCTTTTGTTCTCCCTCTGGCTAACCCGGCCCCTGCAGTTACCCCACGGTTATATTTGTTCTAGCACTGATCAGGCACTAAACATCAATTGAAACAGAAGCTTTGTGTGTTTCAGGGAATCTTCTGTTGTGTCTCATGTTTTTAATTTTGGTTTTACGCATTTGCTTTAAGGTACAACTCTTACATAATGATCACTCTTGCATAAATGTGCATTTGTTGTGAGGTAAAAACCCAGCAGTTATACAAGTAATTGTACACTGATACAGCAAATTGCACGTCAGTACTTACCCTGGTGCCTGTTGGCTGTTGCTCGATTCTTCTGAAATGTTGGAGTGATGGCTTGTTTCAGTTTCACCTGTAACAAAGAAGTAATTTTACACAAAAGGTACCTTTGCTTCAATTTTACCTGGCTTAAAAAGTGGATTTTTCTTTGGTAGAAGCATCTGATACATTTACAATAATAGTCTAATACTTTGGGAGAAACATGTACTTGCTTAGAGTTAGATGAGAAGATCGATATCACTCCCACACTTGAGAGTGGCATCAATCTTCTCATGTAAAGCTCAGCAAAGAAAGCGATAAGCATATTCCCCCCAAAAAACTATTCTTTTAAGAGTCATCTTTTAGAACTAGGGCTCATAAATATCAGTTAAAAGAATTTTTAATAGAAGTTACTGTATAAAATACAAAAAAATCTCAACAATGACTTCACATAATGTTCTTTTTTTCAGTGAAGAGTCACAAGGGAAGGGATGTGCTTTGTGCATCAATTCAGCTGAATCTCTGGTTCAGCACAGCAACTTATTGATTTTGAAGTCACATTATCAGTTCACTGGGTAATACTCCCATTGAATTTTCTCTGTACATTGACTTGCATCCTCTCAGGGCACAAAGCTCAATCTCTGCCGCCACAGCTCCAAATGAGTCGTAAACCTTTCGAGAATGCGTGGAGTTCCTGCAGAGTAAGCTGTTTTCAAAGGATGCCGGAGCTCTGCCTTCTCCCCGGGTAACAGAGACTTGACTACAAATGGCTCTCTGTGGCACTCTGTGTGTTTTAGTCTGCCTTGCCTGGCACTACACGCACCATCACCTCCATTACACAGCACTTTACCTTCAGACTCGCGGAGCTTACACTGTCTCACTAACAAGTCAGAATCAGAGTCACACAGCCTGAGAGGATGTCAGTGCCAAATCCAGGGTAAATCAGTCCAGAGTCTTTGCAAAGGCTTGCTTTAACAGGTTGATACCCTAAAGCACAGACACATATGTGATACTGGGAGGCTTCTCTGAGAGAAGAATTCTTCACACTCCAAAATAAATCTCCCATTCGAGTAGTGAGTAGGGGTGTATGAAAATATCAAAATAGCAATGTTACATTTGTGATACTGTATTAATAATCAAAAACACTGCATCAATTTTTTGTTAATGATTTACATGCAAAGATTTGTGGCAGTTTGTCATGTTGTGTTGCATTTTAACCCCCAACCTCTAGATAGTAGTGTTGTAATTTATCTTCAGCCAAAAACTGCAGTTCTTTGAATGACTACTTGAGGCTGGCTCCAAAAGCAAATCAATCCCCATAGACAACCATGTAAAAACACTTTACAGCATATATGAACATGCTCATAGCCTGGTACCAAAAACATAAACAAACCCAGTTATGGTCTCTATAGCTAATTTCCCCGGTCGTGACAGCTGTACATGGGGTGAATTTTTATATAACTCACCCATTTCAATGTAATGAAGGCTTAAAGTTATGCATAATTAAGGGTGTGGCCACTTTGAGTGACAGATGGGTGCTGTCTGTTGACAAGACACTACCACTGTGACAAAGTTGGTTAGGTAACATAACCATGGCGTAATTTCAGATTTGCAGATAGGCGTAGCCATAGCTGTCGCTATTTCAGTGTGTTGTCAGTTTGTTAATTTTAACTGTAATGTTTTGGTTGTCTAAAAAAGTCTTGTTCAGCGTTTGGTTGTACTAAAAGACCCTTGCAGACCCTGGAAATTACATACATTACATTTTGTTTTAATGGTTCTAAGCCTGTTTTCACTGGTGAAAATTAGCATTAGCATTATCACTGTTAAACCACAGCTGTAAATGTACCCTGCTAACTAAGCTAGCAGTTAGCATTAGGGTTATCTCTACTATGGTCACTTTTGGCTCAAAAAATCCAAGATGGCGATGGCCAAAATGCTGCAAAACTGTTGAAAACCTTCTAAATATATGCTTCATACTTTGTTAGGTGTAATGTGTTTTACCTGACTAGCAGAGTGGTCCAAAACCTGGTTTTGGTTGCAAGCATCATCTACTATCATCACTCTCCTTTGGATCGGCAGCCATCCAATTTTGACTGGAGCAATATTACTGAGTTGAGCCTGCTCCTTCCTTGGGACCTGCATCATGTGAGCTCTCTCCCAGCTTCCTCTGCGTTCTGGGGGAGACAGAAACCCAGTATGGAGGGACTCCTGGCTGCCCGGCGAACTCTCACACAGGCTGGGACTCCCACATGAAGATGAACCCCTGCTGAAGGAGGGAGTCCCCGGCTGTCTCCAGGCACGTCCAGTTGGCTCTCTGTGGAGAGCAGGCATGGACGTTGTCCGATCACTGAAAGCTGGAACCTGATTATGTACTGGGGCTCTGAGAAGTTCGCTCTCTATCCTCTGCAGGTGCTCCAGCCAGCCGTCCAGCTGGCGCCCTTCAATGGCACTCTGGGGCCGAGGTGCTCGTGGGGGGCGAGAAACACGGGTCAGAACTTCCCCTTCTGGTATCAAGCTCTCCCAGTGGGACTCATCTCCTGATCTCCTCCAGCTCGGAGCTCTTCGTAGGTGGGCAGCTGGCCTGCGGAGAGTCATCCCTCTGGAGCTCAGGTAACCACTCACAGCTCTCGAGTTTCAGCCCACAATAAAGGCCCTTTACAGTGGAGGTATTATGAGACTCCCCTGGCTCAACTGGACTTCTTACCATGAGGCATGCCAGAAATGTACTGCAAGGAATTAGTAGCCACAAGAATGCTGGAGGTCATCGTTGTTAGGAATCTGTTATAAAAAGGTATCAGAATAGCGAGGATAACAAGGAGAAATCAGTGTAAATAATTCAAGATCATGAGACAAACAACAGTTTCATGCTTTCATTACACCACTCCACAGTGCTGCTGATACTATTACTTACCAAACCATTCTTTTTCACTTGCTTCCAACTCCTCTGTCCTTGGTGTTTAGGAAGTAAACACTCTCTGTCTTGATATAAACTAGGTGCTAGTGGGTACTGTCTCCAGTAAGGCATGTAGCAATGTGAGGGATGCTCTGACAAACAAAAGAGTTACTGAGCACAAGAGCTGAACATCCAATAGAGAGAGGGAGATGGACAGAGACAGAAGGGTGGGCGGGCTGAAAGAAAAAACAAACACTTGTTGATGCAACGCATGATGTAACAAGATTTCCATTTAAACCAAGAACATCATTAAGATTCAGTATTTTCATTATCACACTGTCTAATTTTGGGTTTGTGCAAGTCTGAGACACAATGTTTAAAAGAGCGAATCAAACTTTCTGACATTCAGGCGTCCTTACAAATGATAAAGGATCGCTAATGAGCAGATTATCCATGTTATTCCATGAGTCACTTGCTGCTTGAGAAATCCTCTTTGTTGAACTCCCCCTGTTTCTGCTCGTCCCTGTGATCTCGTGGTTGGTGGCTGATGATGAGGCGCTGCTATCCTCAAGCCTCTAACCCGAGCCATGTGACGTTTGCGAGACCGTCTTTAAAATGGGCCAGTGTCCTCTCTGGTAAGTAACCGTGACCCACATGATGTCCCACAATGCATGAGTGAAGGGTATTTACAAGACAGAGGAAACTTGCCTCGAGCTGCAGGCGAGATTCTGCTTAAGATTTTGTTTAGAGGCAGTTAAAAACAGATCTTCAAAGATACAACTGCGTCTAAAAAAGAATTGGCAGTTGCTTGGATGTTTAATGAATTTCAGTGTTTCTCAGCGGATTAACAGTCCCCAGATGTCTTTCAAAGCAACTTCAGTCCCACTCGGTGGTATAACATTTTCCACACGTCTTTCAAAGGCAGAGATAAGACAGAGATAACTTAAATATCAGTGGCTGTGACCTGCTTTAAGACACCTTATCAAGCTGAGGAGCTACACACAGAAGGAATATGCAATAGTGTAAGGCAATTTGCATCTTTTTGTCTGCTCTGCCTGGGAGATAACATCAAAACAAATCAAAAACTCAATTGAGCAAGGAGGACAGATTTGAGCAAGGTTCAAAGAAGAAGTTTGAAAGCAGCACCGCCCTCTGCTGGCAAAACTCCAACATGACAAGTGGAGAGGGAGGGCATGGGGTCATAAGTTTGAAAGACTACTCTTAAAGATGGGATGCAGTCGTAGGTTACAACATTTGTGCAGATAAGATGAATAGAGATGAGTGGATTCGAATGCGTGCATCAGGTGCATCCCTCTGATGTCTTTTATTGAGCACCTGCAGCTCTGAGGAACAACTCTTATTAGTTCAACACATCACTGCTCAGAGTAACAGGCTCGCTGAGGCTCCTATAGCTTCACCATTAAGCAGAAAGAAGGAAGGAAATGGACAGAGACCGCATGAATTCTAATTCTGTGGTTGAGCCAATCAGAGGAACAATCTCTGTGTGTTTTACCATGGGGTTAACACTGAAACACATCGATTTACAGGAACACTGACAGGATTAAAATAAGGTGAAACGTGTGTAATCAGTTACTAAATAAATAAGCAAATTTATGTAGATTATAACAAATGGTAGGCTACATAACACACTACATTCAATACCACCTTACTTTATATTCATTTTTATTTATCCACATGCTGTTTCCATACTTCTGCACTGAGGTGTATTTTCCACCTTTTAAAATATTGTTTTATTGTACCCTCCTCACTTCTCAAACCAAAGTCACGCCCTTATATGTTTACCATTACTATTAGTAGTATTAGCGTATCTTATTTTTTTCTTTTTATTTATTATCATAGATCCATATCATCCGTCCATCTTTATATACAGTCTATGATGAGGCTATGAGGCTAACTTCATCGGGATGGTTTTACCAGGATAGGTTATGGCAGGGTCAGACAAACTTTCTTCCACTTTTATTTGAATAGGTTGTACTCTGTTACAATTTGCCAGTAATTTACATGAAAAAAAAAATCAGATTAGAGGAACAAGAAAAGCAAAACAATAATTAAAAAAATTATAAATAAAACAGTGACCCTCAGATTTATCTTGTGAGCCAAACTTTCCTCCACTTTTATTTGAATAGGTTGTACTCGGGTAAAATTTTCCAGTAATTTGCATGAAAAAAAGCTTTGAGGAACACACACAAAACAAAATTCAAAAAGGTGATAAATAAAACGGTGACCCCATCTTATGACCCGCGCTACTTTTGACATTGTGCAAGTGTTGAGCAGAACCGAGCGGATGGGGAGAGTTGAGTGCGCGTGTAGAGAGAATCAAGTGCGAGTAGAGAGGGTCTAGCACGCGAGTGTCACAGCACTGTGCTTGCAGGGAATATTTTTCTTGCGGATACTGTTGTGTGTGCACATGGGTTGAGTCCATCTTTATATACTGTCTACGATGTGGACCCACAGAGAGATAAACAGTATGTGAAGCTAACTTCATCGGGATGGTTTTACCAGGCTAGGTTATGGCAGGGTCAGCTAAACTTTCCTCCACTTTTATTTGAATAGGTTGTACTCGGGTAAAATTTTCCAGTAATTTGCATGGAAAAAAAATCAGATTAGAGGAACAAGAAAAGCCAAACAAAATTTAAAAAAAAAAAGATAAATAAAACGTTAAGTTTATCTTGTGACCCGTGCTACTTTTGAAGTTGTGAAGTGTTGAGCAGAACCGAGCGGGTAGAGAGAATCAAGCGCGTGTAGAGAGGGTCTAGCGCACGCTTGTCACAGCCCTTTGCTTGCAGGGGATACTTTTTCCTCTAGCTAAACAGTATGTGGGGCTAATGCTGCGTTCGTTTTGTACTCGGTGGTCGGAAGTCAGAAGTGGGAATGACGTCACCTCCGAGTTGACAACAGTTTTTGCATTCTAGTTGACAACGGTGGACAAGTCGGAAAAAACATGGACGTTACCGTTTTACCGTTGGGCTAGCCGTAGCCACTGTTAGCAATATCAGTTGATAACAACGCTCTATGTGGCATTTTGCACATACAGACAGCATAGCAACATGCCCATGGATAAAAATTTAACAGTACTATGGGTGTGGCTGACCTAATGTAAAACAAATAAGATAGAATTGCTATAAACAGTACTTTAGCAGAGTGTTTACTCGCTATGTATGTGACTGGCAGCCATCATGAATTCGTAAGTCGGGGTTGATGCGGTTGCTCTGAGTTTCCGAGTTGGAAATCCGACCTCAGTTGAGTTTAAACTTCCGACTAGGAACTGGGAATTTCCGACCTCCGAGTACAACACGAACGCAGCATAACTTCATCGGGATGGTTTGACCAGGCTAGGTTATGGCAGGGTCAGCCAAAATCTCTTCCACTTTTATTTGAATAAGTTGTACTCAGGTATAATTTTCCAGTAATTTACATGAAAAAAGAAACATTAGAGAAACAAACAAACATATAAATAAATAAATAAATAAATAAAGTTTGTCGACCCTCAGATTTATCTTGTGACCCCTTTGGGGGTCCCGACCCTCAGGTTGGGTACACTGGTATTAGTGGATGTAATGCCCAAACGAAGGTCCTGTAGCTCACCCATTGTTTTATTTGTCATCCCTTTATGTTATACTTGTAATAATATGTTCATCCAGGTGAATATAGAGTCATCCCATGGTTCATGTAACACCGTACATCAGTCATCCAGCAGTTTCCGCCTCAGTATAAGCAGCAGTGGAAGTTTGAGCAGGACTCCCACTGTATGAACGCCTACAGGCTGAAAAAGTTGTGTTCCCGTCCTCCCCCTTGCGGAGCGTCCTGTCACTGGTGGAAAATGGCTGCTCGGAGTGGCTCCCCAAAGCCCAGAGAAAACTGAGGAGAAAAAAAAAGTCTCCATTACCAACAAGAGGTCACAGCTGGACCTTTTTCTAACAGGATACACGACAACTCGGGGACGCCTCGACACTGACAATGTCTCGCTGGGTTCCCACCAAGAAGGAAAAGTATGGTGTTGGTACGTAAGAAAACTTGCATGCTCCATCGCTAGCTCGTCCTACTAGCTCTCAGATTGCACAAGTTTGGGAAGGATTGTGATTAGAAAGCGACCGGCTGTTTGCTTCCTCGTGTGGGATTGTTTCTTCTACTGTCACATTTGCCTTAATTGTGTGAATGCAAATCTCACGTGTCGGGGATTTGCCAGCTAGTTTTGCATGAAACGCAAAACAAGGAATGTGTCTATTGTGAGGAAGAGTGCTGTGTGTGTGTGTGTGTGAGTGTGTGTGGATTGGGAATTGTTAGAGGCGCGCCTAGTTGTAGCGCTGTTTCCTGTGTTATGGGGCCTCCGCTGCAAACTAACCAGCTACTCACAGGCTAAACTTTTAACAGTATAGCTGATGGCTGTTTTGGTGCACTGCTCCGTCTCCTACACAGGGAAAGCCTTTGTTTGTGGTTGGTTATTGTCACTTCCTCATAATGGTTTGAAACCAGGCGCCCTGGCCTGAGAACACTGTCTCGTTTAGCTGCTACTTTCTCCTGCAGGGGATTATTCAACACTTCACACATATATATATATCTATATATATCATCACCAGAAATATCCTCAGCTTGTGTTACTGACTTTGTTTTGATCACTCATGTGTTTTAAAAACACTACAAGTCCAGCATATACTCTGCATCACTGCAGAATAGACATGAATATTAATATTGAGGCTATTTATGTTTTAATCACCCATCCTACTGCCAGATTGTACAGCAGTCATAGCATATGTTTTTGCTCTTTCCTCCAGGCGCGGATAAACCTTTTAATTTCAGGAACTTGATTTAAAAAATTTGCATCTAACCACAGGGTTTGTTTCATTTAAATTTTGGCCCCAGGGAGCATAAAATCTGTTAGCACTCTTGGCGTTAGATGTAATTTTTGAATACATATCCGTAACAGATAATACACATGTTTGTAATTACTGTAAGAGTGTTTTATTTTATACATTTCTCTTGTGAGAATTGATGGATTGTATGTAAAGAAATTGTAAACCACTCTGATAAAGGCAAAATAGACAGAGATAAGTAAGTATGGTATACTGGAGAAGAGTAGTTTAAAGGGACAGTTCACCCTCAAATCTAAAATACATATTTTTTCCTCTTACCTGTAGCGCTATTTATCACTCTAGATCAGTGGTTTTCAAGCCAAAACAAGACAAGCCAAAATCTCAAGGCACACCTGCGTTTATATCTGTGCACAATAACTTCTATGATGTGTGTTATCACTCTTATCACAACGTCAGACAATAAAAATAAAAAATATGACAGGTAGCGCCGCGTTCATGATACTGTCTACTTTCTCTTTTCTTTCAGCGGTACGTCGTCTTTGCTGTGTGTTTTGTTGTAATTTGCCCCGTACAAAAAGCAATCAATTGTCCCACTCACGGCTTTCTCATTTTAAATGTTATCATCCCGCACACTGGCTGCCAATCAGGGCTTTTGAAGTGTCACACACTTACAGTTCTTGCGAGCAAAAGGCGACAAATAGGTTCCCCATGAAGGTCTTTCTAGAATGAATTAAAGGAAATTACATTTTTTAGCTAGTGTTTGCCTCTTTATGAGGAAATGGTTGCGCATGACATACTAGCCCCTTTTACACTGCCAGATTTTGGGCCGGCAAACTGCGAGTGTTTAGACACACAGAGCTGGATTGGCAAGTTGATCCGAGGTAGGGTAGTCATATTGGTGGAACCCTTATAGTTAAAAAAAGACTGAGGTGGCCTTCTGCAACGGGAGGGGCTGTTGATGACTTGTGGGAGGAGCTGTTGATGACACCGCACGTGCAACCCACTGGTGGTGGATAAACAGGAAACAGCTGATAGCAGGAATTAGCGAGCAGCTAGTAGGAAGAGGGAAACACAAACCTGACAGACACTAAAGATGAGCAACTGGGGAGACAAGGAATTGCATGCCCTCCTTGTCCTCGCAAACAAAGAGGCCATTAACCGTCAAATAATGGGGACGGTGAAGAACGGGCCAACTTACCAGAGAATCGCCAAAGGGCTGACCAGCCGTGGCTTCCCTCCCACGTCACTGTTTACGTCACATGCTGAGCTACACGTTTTGTTACTTGCTCACGCCCCCCATTGCCCCGAAAAAGGCGCATTCTCTATGAACAAAAGTAGGTAGGCGGCATTTTGCCGCACTCCCTAATTTTGTTTTTATACTGCCAATGCTGAAAGAAGACTGATTGGGTTTTCCTGCAAATTTGCACAGTTCCTGTTTAAATAGGGCTACTGACTCAGTCAATTAAACATTTATTCTTAACTTTTTGTATAGGTCCAGTTGAATATTGCAATAATAATGCGGCACACCATTTGAGAACCACTGGTCTCGACTGCTTCGATGTGAGTTGCCGAGTGTTGGAGATACCAGCCGTAGAGATGTCTGCCTTCTCTCAAATATAGCGGAACTAGATGTCACTCAGCTTGTGGTGCTCAAAGCGCCCAAAAAAAAAAAATTTTGAATGACTCAACAGCAATGTCTCTTTCTATAAATCATGACCCAGTTACTTAAAGTAAACCACTGACCTTGTTGTGAGCAGTTTCATGTTTGAACTACACCCACTAGCCTTATCAACGCTTAAAAGCAAACATGCATCTACTTTTGAACAATAGGCCTGTGCTTGTGACAGCACGAGATGTAAACAGTAATGGCGTCCTCTTCAGTTGAGAGGTAACATTGGCTAGCTCAGTGGCGCTAGGTGAGCTAGTGGTAGATTAAGGTTGTGGTGCGATAACCATCTCAGAACATATCGTGGTGCCATGGTATTACTGAATTATTATTTCTATCAGTTACAATGACCCTTAAAGGAATGAAAACAGAGGGCTTTTTTCAATTAAACAAACATTTTATTACTGTAATTGAAACTTGAAGCCATTTTTTAAAATACTGTAGATAAGCAATATGCACAGTATGATAATTTCAATTTTCAAACCAAGGTCGATATTGAAACCAGCACACTTCCTTCAGCACGGTGATACAGTTGGTGGGTGTACTGCGGTAGAAAGAAAATAGTTCCCACGTAAAACTGTTCATAACAAGGTCTGTGGATTATCTTGAGAAACTTGTCATAACTTCTGGAAAGAGACATTGCTGTTGAGTTTTTCAAATGTATTTCTTTGGGGTTTTGAGCACCACAAGCTGAGTGCCGTCTAGTTCCATTATAGTCCAGGGAAGGCAGAGATCTCTACGGCCGATATCGCCAACAGTCAGGAACTCACACCAAACAATTTAGGTTGATAAACAGCACTACAGGTAAGAGAGAAAATATGATTTTTTGATTATAGGGTGAACTGTCCCTTTAACTTTGATGGACTCGTAATGGGTAGTGTGAAATATGAGGGGAACATAGTCATGGTTAAACATGCTCGCTGTGCTGTGCTTGAGTGAGTGTAATGGAACTAATCCTGATTTTTCTGGGGATCCCCTGGAACATCCTGATCCTGTTCACTCAGCACTAGTCACGTTTTTTTCCAGAAGAATCTGGTTTCACGACAATGGATTGTTATTTTTAATGTGTGCTATGTACTCGGCCGCATGCATACTTAGTCCCATTTTAGCCGTGTCCATTAGTAGGACGGAGGGCTTGCAGCTGCATGAGCGCTGCTGATTGATGGTTGAGTTCAGCAGGTTACACCAAAGCTCTGATTGGCGTCTCGGACTACACAGCTTACAAATGAGCTGTTTTGTTTTTTAGTCCAGACCACGCCACATGAGCCCGTGGTCACTCCTGTCTCTCGAACAGATACGTTTGGCTGTGGTCGGGTTGAAAATTATGCTATTCTGATGCTAATGATTGCCTGGGTATATTCTCAAATATCCATGAGATCTTGAAAGTGAAAGGTCTTCAAAAATCTTTCAAAATTCTCACGGGGCTCGCTGAATGCAGGAGTGGATGAGTCATTAGTCGAAAGAGAGGCAGCTGCCACATCACTGCTGCAGAGGATTGATAGGGTGCACAGCCATTGCACTTTTAATACTTCATGTGTTGACCAAGTAGCACTAATGAGCACTCTGTGAGACCTCTTATGCAGGCTGTACTCACTGTGGACCTATTCCTGTTTCAGCAAAACTTTTGTCATAGCATTTACTGCTTTCATAATGGCCCCATGGCTTTATTAGTGGATGCTGGAAAACTATCTCCTTTAGTCTTTTCACAGCAGTATTAATAATAAATGCTACTGTCTTCTTACATAGGGCATAGTAGTGATAATAAAGGGCTTTGTTATCATACTGGCAGATTCACACTACAGTATCATTGTGAAAGCAAGGCGTTGCACAGCAGCTAGCTCACACACAACAGCCAGTATTAGAAGTTAAACTATGTTAGATTTGTGTCAGAGTAATAACTGGAAAAATCCACACATATCAATGAAATATTCATGGTTTTGGATGTATCTTTTTTGTCTTTGCTGGTTGTTATGCTCCTGTGTGTGACCTCACCAGCTCGTTAGCTTCAGCAACATCAGAAGAGCTCTTCAGTGATCCCAAGTGATCAGTTGTACTTAGAGCTGGGTATTAGTTTTATATCAGTGTTGTAACACAAGACTAGATTGAGATCATCTTTTATTTTATCCGAACATCATGATCAGGGGTTTTCATTATTGATGAACCAGTCTGTTATTTTTCAGTTATCTTATTAATTGTTTTGTCCACAAATTGTTATAAAATGGCGACAAAGGCACAGAAGATTTAATTTAGAAAACAGAGAAATTTCTCACACACATATTCACAAGCTTGAACAGTTATTAAAATTGTTGAAAAATTGATAATCATTTCAGAGCTAGTCATGATGTAAGTGTGTTTTCCTGATCTTGTATTTGTCATACAGTGTTTTTAAGCTCTTCTGCCTTGGTCAAATGAACATTAAATGCATCTCTCTGTTTGGCCAAATAACAAAGTATTAGATCAAAAATATCATATTTGATTTTGTCAGAACTGCCTCACCCCAGCTGTAGCAAGGAACGACAACCTGCAAACTGTCTGCACATTGTGAAACCTCCCCTTCCTTGTTCTAAGTATAGAGTGGTAGTGGAATGTAACTTAATCAATTTACCTAAGTACTGTGGTGTAGTGGAAGGTATATGCAGGTATACTGGGTATATCCACCTCTTTTTCTTGCTGTTTTCAGTCTACAGATCTATCAGCCAAAAAGCCATTGGGCTATATAGGAGTCAGTACCCAATTCCTCCTTGGTAACCCACCCATCCACCAAGAAGTACACCCAAATGCCTACACGAAATATTGTCACTCCCAACTCATCAAATACTGACGCTTGGTTAGTGGCCCTACACGTCAACGCTCTAGGTAGCGTTTTGGATGCTCAGGGATGGCGTGTCAATTTCTTCTCGTTCATTGTGTCTTTTTAAAATAAACTTCTCTCTTGACCGGAAATGTAAAGTTTCCACTTGTTAAATGCAAACATCTCATTTCAAAATAAACTAACATGCTAATGTTTTTAGCACAAGCCCTATGGCATTTTACATTGTATAAATTAGCCTAGCTGCTAGCGGACTTTTCTTCCACTCATATGAAGCCAGGGACAACAGCAACATTTAACAAAGGTAATGTTACATAATTCGGCTCCATTACAACTCACAAGGTTCACTGACAAAACAACTGTCTTATACTAAACACGTTTTGCAAACAAATACAACATGCTAACGTTATTAGCACAAGCCTATGGCATTTTCCATTGTATAAATTAGCCTAGCGGATAGCGGAGATTTCCTCTGCTCATATGAAGCCAGGATAAATCACACACAAGACTTTAAATGCTATTTTGTGGAGGCTTTATTGTCTTCACAATCTAAACGCTTTGTTTCCACTGACAGGAGGTCTGTGTTGCTGTGACGTGTAGTTAAATATCTGGGGAGGTGCACATCAGGCCACAGCTCTAAAAAGTGCTGCTGGAGAACTTGTGAGTGAATGACTGAGGTGGAGCTGTGTGGAAAGTGTGTCAGAGGAGAGATGCACACTGGTATGCGTCATGTAACTCAACCCTGTATCGATATAAACAGTGTAGTCATTATATCGCCTACCCCTAACCCCTCTACTTAAGTTGAAAAATTTAATACGGCACTGGTGTATTTTCATGTTGTAATATTACTACTTTTACTTCTGTAAAGGATCAGAATAATTCTTCTATCACAGGCACACAGACATCAGTTGTACTGTAAGACGAGAACAAGGTTTGGTATGTGGGCACCTTGACTTGATTTCGGAAACTCATGTTCTTAATGCGTCTAGAATCCTCTTCATCCAACCAGAGGCAACAAACCTTATTGCTTTTTACATTGTTGGTGACGGTTCTCAGTCTTTTTACATTGTTACTCAGGATAATTGTCACCCTGAGGCATTAACTTCACTTTCTTCTCTACACAATGTCTTCACTTCTGCTGGCATTTTCAGAATGCTGCCCATCGGCTCACATTTAACTCGCCGATCTGGTGAGTTGACAGAAATCGTCGGCATTCATGAGGTGGTCGCGTACAGAAAGAATTATTGACTACCTTCAAATGAAAGTTGAGGTTTCGGGCTGAGGGCTTAACTTCATTCTTTGACCCCTGTTCATATCTTAAAAGAGGAGAACAGCGATCCATTCCTCAAAGATATATTAAAATCATATCTCTCTTGACCTTGAACTAATTTCATTACACAGTTCTTTTTTGTCAAATGCCAACCAGCCTGGCATAAATCAAAGGGATCAGGAGTTTTGAAGCCTAGTTATTCTTGTGGCATCTCAAAAGTGATTTAACAGGGCCTCTGGGAAATGTTTTTTAGCTGTCTCGCGGCTCAGTGATGAATTAACCAGAAATACTTTTTGATGCTAATTTCAAGTGTTGTCTCATTAATTCTGTTTCATCAGGATGTTGCTGTTCCTTAAGAGAGACTTCAGAGGGTTGAGGTTCTAGAAAGCAAACCAGGGAACACTAAGCAACAGGACTATTTACTGTATCTACACATCGCTGTTGAGACTTCAGCACAAATTACCCTTGTGAGCGTGTGCTGTCATGAGAAATGTTTTCCACCTCTCAGCGTCTTTCACTTTGTAATTTAGCTTTAAGTAATCTAACATAATACCAGCTCAGAATATAGAAAATTCCATGATTGTACAAAATATATTTAGTTCTTTTTCCGGCTTGCAGTCGCAGGTTTGGACAGTAAGGAAACGCTGCTTCCTGTAGGTCAGATCACAGAGTGGCAGCTTATCTAAGACGACAATTGGACACACACACATACACACACTGAGCTCTAAATGTTACACGCTCTGGTGTGGCTGTGATTCATATTTTTAAACTGGTGTGTGGCAGGCAGACTGCAGGCCAACAGGACTGACAACCCTAGACAGCTCTCATTTGGAACAGGTTAGCGGTGAGTGACACATTGGGAGCAGAAAATAGAGACGCAGTCGCTCCCCGTCTCTCGACTGAGGCCGTGAGTAATTTGTGAAGCCCCCGCCCTGCACCCAAGAAAACCATCTCCCACCCACAAAGTGCAGTAAGCTAACAAATATGGTTGCAATTAAAGAGCAGTCTGGGTTACTACATAAATTCTACCCATGTGTTTCAAGCTCCCTGCTTCGTATTTTACACTTCTCTTATAGCCTGGGCTGGAGCTATTTGGTGTGAAATGCTGGAGAGGGAAATTCGTGTCATTCCCTTTTATCAGTTTACTTCTTGGTTTTATACGCCGGGAGTTATTTTCATTACATTTCATTCAAAAAATGCCTCGTCTCACGAAAGGCACAATAAATATGAAAAGGGAAAAAGTGTGGCTCTTGTCGGAGCCGCACTCCCTGCCAGATATCGCAGCTATTAATTCTGACATAACAAAGCATTCAACAATATTAACTACACAGTGGAGTTTAAGAAGAAGGCACCTGATTCCTCTCTGCCTACACTTAAACTTTGTCCAGGAAAAAAAAAGCTGAGCCGACGAAATCGGAGACAGAGCGCTTTTACCAGAGTGAAATAAAGCAGCTGATTAATAGGAAGGAGCCGGGACAAGGAACGAGATGCTGTGGAGACAAGCAGAAGAGGGGTGTATTTTTTTCTTGTCAGGAGGGAAGCCAACAGTTTCATCTTTGTTGGGTCTGTGTTACACCCAGGTGGTGTTAATGATCGGCTACCTTTGCTCATAAATAAAACTGCACTAACAGAAATTGCTCGTATTTTGCAGCAGTAAAGTAAACGATGCACAAAGCCACAGTTTGATATGCTGGGTTTATTTTTGGTCATGCATCTTTCCTTCGGTGCGATGACCAATGTGTGTGTGGTTATGTTTGGTAAGAAGAAAGTGTTTTTATTAAGCACTGCTGACTGCCAGAGTCTCTTGAGTGATTGCCTGGAGCCTGAAAGCTAAGTTAACACTGTTATTTCCAGTTTTATGAGTTTGTGCATCACAGCGTTGGATTATTTGTTTTTGTCGGATGCTGCGTACACCCTCCACCTGGGAACTCATCTTGCTCTACCTTTCCCCCCCATTTAATACAAATGTGCTGCACTTACTGAACTGCCCTACAGATCTGTAAACAAAACATCTTCCTCTTTCTGTAAGCCAACTCTGCATAAACATTTGTAAAAATGTGTGACTTAGTTAATGCAGTGTCACATGTTGGGTGCAGATTACATCACAATTTGAGCTAGCTGTGCACAAAACCTTTGATTTATACATAGCTATGGGCGTATGTATGTAACTTTTGGAAGTACTTACAAATTGAAGACTATCACAAATGGCCAGTTCATTCAGGGCAAGAATCCAGTGATGGAATTTTTTATTTTACTTGGTATAGCACACAAAAACCTACAAAACCTTTTTTGGGTTACATAAAAATATTTGCAAAATCGTAGGATAATTTGGTAGAAGGACCTAGGGTGTGATCAGAGCCATGAGGAATGGTTAAAAATACTGTCAAATACTGGGAATTATATGAAGGAGGGTAGGGGGACATTTATTCAATATAAGTTAACTAGTCCATACCTACTGAGTGCACAGTTGCCCACGTACAGTTTCATATGGTGTGTGTTTGGGATACAGGTCATAGGAAATTGCAGATTAAATAGTCTACTGAACCCATTACGAAGAGCAATGTATTCAGACAGAGTTTTTGTGAATTTGATAGTACGATTGATTTATTGAAAGTACAGTAGTACCATTGCCAATAGTGGGATAGTTAGTGGGCTAAAACTGTACATTAGTAGTTGAGGTAGCAGGTTGAAAGGCAGATAGTTAAAGTCATTGCCTTATAGAAGCTCAGTTTTAGTAAGTTTTCCAACTTTTGCCAAGAGGGAACTTTAGATATTGGTCCCTAGATTATGTTCACTGAGTTTCATGCAGGTCGCTCAAACTTCCTAGGAAGAGATCGATTTTAAGTGTTTTTCAAAAAATTCAAAATGGCGGACAATCTATATAACCGGAAGTTATGGGTTCATGAGGCAAATTTGTTCCTCATGAGGAGAGGCATCTCTGTGCAAAGTTTCATGTCTCTACGACATACGGGTCATGAGATATGCCCATTCAAGGTTTGCAATTTCAATCAGTTGCTATAGCGCCCCCCTTTGGCCAATTGATGTAATATTGCTTCATTGGCATCCTCCCATGACCCTCTACCACTGTGCCAAATTTCACATGGATTGACCAAGTCAGTGAGGAGAAAAACATGGAACACACACCCACACCCACAGACAGAGTTTTCGTCATATACTAAGATGCATAGGTTTGGATTGGATGGGCTTGCTTACCAATAATTTGTGTTGAAAATGTCGACAGAAAAAGACATTTTACATGCAATGTGGGAGTGTAAACTTGTTTACCTACTTTTGCACAATGTACTTGAATACATACGAGAGTGGTTAGGTTTGACAGTACCTGTCTTGCCAAGATTATGCCTACCGGGAGATCAAACAGAATTGGCCAGTATATCAAAAAATATTACTTAGCAATGATAAAGGTAGGGGGTGTTACAGCTGTCCGAATGATTCTCAGATTGCGGAAAAGTACATCCTCTTCAGCTCTTGAAAAATGGATGGAATCTATTTCAGAAATGGTGTCACATGTGCTTATGTTTGCTGGAGTCAGTGATATAATTTCAATCAGGAGAGACAGAAGAATGACATAAAGATGAAGTTTAATGCAGAGTATAAGTGTACAGATTAACAGATGATTTGTGCTAATAAGATTTGGTGCTTTGACACCAGAGGGAGATTATTTGTGATCAAGGGACATCTGAGTGGCAGCAAGATAAATCCCCCCATGGAGTCTAGACACTGGTGGAGGTGGTGGTGGCTGATGACTCAGGTTGATGGCTGATGAGGCGAATAGAGGCTGCATCTGTGCTATTGGTTGATCGTGGAACAGCTGATGACTCGATTGACAGCCCCGAACACTGACAGCCGGAGATAGAGAGTGAGCATGGGTGCAAGAGTGAATGGCAGGGTGAGGACAAAAGTTACAGCCTAAGCATGAAAAAGTGTTGTCTTCCTGACTGAACTTTCGCTAAATATTTAGAGACTCGAATACGTTGGTCATTTACTCTTCATTGTCTCTGTATTCATTAGACACTGTCTCTCAGACTTAGTCAAAACTTTGGCCATCATCCTCCTTCTCCTCTGTCTTTGGAGGTCAGTATGACTTTGCTATTATTCATTCTGAAAGGGAATTATATATTAACTATGGGCCACGCTGCTTGGTGAGGCAATTCTAATAGTACAGCTCCCAATGGCTTGCTGTGAGATGGTGGCTAAGACAAATGACAGCTGGCCTATTTAATCAGTGCATAGCTAAGTGGTTCCACACTATTCCTTTTTGGCTCACCACTGAGACAAAGCTGGAACACTTCTACATCTTGTTTTAAGCGTCACTGTCATCCTAAAGGTTGAGACGAGAGGGAGGGGGGGGAAAGCGGTTGTGAACAAGTTAACCTTGTATTTACACAGGTGAAAATTTGTCTCTTTACTGTAACCATAGTTCTTTTACAAAGCTAGGATGTTTAACCTTTTGACAGCAAAACGTGGAGCTGCTTCAGTGACAGGGAACAAGTAAATCTGGAGAGCACTTAAAATTTAATGTCATGAATCAGGAATGAGTCAGCATCCTGTGAAATCATCATTTGTACCCTTTGTGTGGACTTTTTGTCCTCGTTCTTGATCTCAGCTGTTTTTGTTTTTGCTGTGACATCTGGCTGTTGGTGATAAATGCTGTCATCAATATGTAGCCCTCATGTTTTTTACAAGCTGTTTCTCTACATCATAGAAATAAGCTGTGTAGACCTGCAGTACGCATAAGTCATTGATGTGAGCAGTTTCATGGAGGAACTGTTTTCTTTCAGCTGAACTACACCCATTAACTGTATCATCGCGCAGAAGGAAGTGAACATCTACTCACCCCTTTAAAAGCAAACCTTTTTCCTTACCTTCATAAATAAGTGCCATCTCAGTGAGACAATGACAAGAAAACTGAGTTGACTTCCTTTAGCTAAACTATTAAATGGCTAATAGTTGCACTGGAGCTTAAATGTGATCGGTTGCCTTTGGTGTTGGTGGCAGACGGCTCGGGACGCATTTACCTGACCGAACCTGACCTGAATCTGAGACAGTTATAACCTAGCCCGGCCCAACCGTGACAGACTTTCTGATTTTTAAGTCTGAACCCGACCCGGGCTCGACGCAGCGGGTATCCACACTCTGAGACAGTGACACAATTTGACTCTACACACCATCTTTGTTGTAAAAGGTGAAACATGTAGGCCTGAGTGTGCTTGGACCTCCATGACAATCACAGTGGACCGTGATGTTACTTCTTGGCATTTTGTCAAAGGCACAGAGACATGAAGACGAAGAGACACACACGCACACACACATGTGGGTTGATCATGTATGATGGCGCCGTATGGTTGAGTGATTTATGTGGGTCGTTCCCGTTGCTCTGCTACACAGGCAGGCAGTCTCCAGTACCCTGAGTATTGATTGCGGACATGCCAAGCAGCTTGTGCATTGTCTGAAAAGAGTCCTGCTGTGCTGCTTTTGCTAGCTTGACAGATGGCTAATGGTGTGTAACATGTCAATGTTAAACAAAGTTCAGTGATGTAGATGTGTGTTATTACATAATTCAGATTCAGCTGGATGAAATTAATATATGAGGGCCTTTTAAGTGCCATATTATATCAGGCAGGCACTTAACATTGTTGTATGAAGTCGGTAGTTCATATTCATGGACTTCAGCTTAGTTTAACATCTTAAGACTTTCATCTAAAATGATCACCAGAATTGAACCAAATGTAATTCCCGGTGGATTATTAAGACAAAGCACTTTTCCTCTTTGACAAAGTCTTTAAAAAATGACTTTATTAGGTTGGCAAAGGAGCAATGACAATTTTAGCCACAGTTATTTGAGCACCTTTATTAGAATTTAATCTAAAGGAGTAAGGGGAGTGATCAGTCAATCAGGGTGCCACCATGTGTCAAAGGAGTTACAAATACAACAACAATAATGATTTTTATTTATCAGCAACTTTTACAGCACTCAAGGACACCTAACAAGACACAGTTAAAAACAAGCAGCAGAACGGCTGAAGGCTCTAGAACCCATGGTAGACAAGCAGGCGGGAGGTGATGTGAGCTGGATTGCAGCAAACTAGGGCTGCCCCCGACTAAGAATGTTCCTAGTCGACCAATAGTCGTCATTTAGGGCCATTAGTTGACTAGTTGCCTGCATGTTTATGATATTAATCTAATTATTAAATGATATACTTTGGGCGGGGCAACACAGTGGTTTGAGTTGAAGGTGTGAGAAAGAATAGTATCAGTAACACTGTTAACACTGTGCTACATTACAGAGAAATACAAAACCGTACTAATGAACCTTCATTAATATAGGCCTATATTTTATCTACAAGTGCACGTCACACACTGAGCGAGCCGCCTGTTAATGACGCTGTGGGCTAATGGGCATGTAGCTACTTGCATGTTTCAAATGATGCGTCATCTTTGTAGTCGACCAGTGAAGATGAGTTTACATATCACCTTGGGTTCGTCCTTCACCTTCTCAAAATGATCCCACACTTTGGATTTCCTGCCCGACATGTTATCAACTAGCCTGTGGAATAACCGCAGGTACCAGCCCTGGAAATTAAAGGCCGTACACAAGCTACGTCTTATCTGCCAGGAAACGTGAGGTCAGGCTCTGGGCGCTATTCTTGTGCCTTCTCTGTGCCAGCTTTTAAGCATTGTATAGCCAAGTTACATGAAATCCTGAGTGCAGAGCTGATCTTCTTCCAGGAGCTGTTTATAAGTGTGTAGGCCTATTGTCCATGGGACAGACGTAAAGCTCTGGGTAGCCCTGTGCTAACATGATCAACTTTTCTGTATTTATCAGACTGAATATTTACAGAAGAAGGGAAAGATATCTTTCGGCTGTGATTGGTTTGTAACGTGACTCCTGTCTGACTGCTGAGCGTGGCCTCTTCCTGTGTCTGTCCTTTCAAATTAAATTCCCACATGGTCCAGTCATTTAGGTTTTGGTTTATTTTGACAAGGCGCAGCTCCTAATAGAGTTTCATGTTTGTTTGTTTGCTTTTTTTTTCTCTGTGACTAAGCGACCAATGAAATCTTGCCGACGAATGACCTGTTTGGTCGACTGTTAGGGGGCAGCCCTATGGAAAAGAAACTACTAGTATGGAAGTGTGTGCAGATATGAAGGAGTTCAGAAAGAGATAGGGCTCTAGTTTCGCAGACCGGGCGAGGCGGGAGCGCAGCGCACCTGCGCTTCGCCAACTGGGTGTGGCCAGGTGGATTTTGAAAGTTTGGCACACCGTGCGCGCTGGCGCAGCAACTCCTCTTTCCCACCTCCATCCCTCCTACCTGCGCAAGTCGGAAAGAGGGAGGAGAGAAGGCGTGCCTGCGCAAGTCGGAAAGAGGGAGGAGAGAAGGCGTGGAGTGGGTTTTACTCAGCCGATTCACAGCACACCAATCAAATGAGCCCCTCTCCTCGCCCTTAAATGCGCCTCGCGAAGGCGTAATGAGAGTTTACTCAATTCGCCATGGCAGAAGAGAGCAGCAGCGTCAGACGGCCAAACTTCTCCCAGGAGGAAACTGATGTTTTGGTCCTGGAGGTCCAAGCTTGCAGTGTCCGAATATACGGAACTACGAGCAGACCTCCACGGGCTGATGATGCAAAGGTAGCCTGGGAGGAGGTCACCACAATTGTAAATCAATGTTGCGTTTCTCTTGTGCGCACGCGCTCTCTCTTTCTCTCTCGCAGTCTCACTTTGTTTCTTTTCTTTTGACTTTTCTAAGATGGCAGATGCTGAATATATACTCCCTATCTGATGCTGTGGCTGTTTGTGGTTGGCTGAGAGGGATGTGAACTCAATTTGCAGCTGTGTTAATCAAATCAGGTTGGGTTTCCATTACGCGTGCCAAACGGTGACAATCCCCTTTGATCTGACATCAGATGTGACGGGACAGTCGATATAGAGATACATTTATGTGCTGATTGCAGATAGTTGCATTGAATAGTGGTTTTTTTGGTATTTATTGCATCGTTAATGTGCCTGACATTCTGGAAACCTGCCTGTGAGGTTTTGGTGACATGTGTGCACTGTCTGCCGGTCAGCCAAACTTCGGCTTACACCGGCTGCGCTCCGCCTGCGCTGACAGTAGACCTGGTTTCAGCTGGCGAGCTTTTAGCGCACCTTCGGCGAAGCCTTTTGGCACGAAACTGTCACTGCGCCAAGCTGGATCTGTCGACACCTCCCCCTGCTGCGCTGCCACACCCATCTCAGCGCACCTCAGTCTGCCAAACTACCAAACTGAGCGCGCCTTGGGTTGCGCCGCTCGAAACTAGCTCTGCGCGGGGTTCGCCACCCTGCGCCGCGCTGGGAAACTAGAGCCCACAGTGTCAGGGATGCTACCCTAATCCTGAAGTATCTCGTCTCATAATGTTACCAATAACCACACTTTTTAAAAGTTATTGCTTTTGTTGTAGCCTCCTTGTGATTACTATTAATGCTTTCTTATCCCCATACCTACAAACTATCAATACACTGGAAAATTAAACATAACATTTTTGTTTGCTCCCATTTTTCAAGAGTTGAAATAAAAGATTTAAGACTTTTTCTATGCACACAAAGGACTTAGTTTTCTCAAAGTTTGATCACACTAGCACTTTGCCAACATAATTCATGGCAACTCAAGATGCTGATTAAACAGCATCATTACTACACAGGTGTGACTTTGGCTGGTCACAATAAAAGGCCAATCTAAAATGTGTAGTTTTATCACACAACACAATGCCACAGATGTCACAACCGTTACTTGTGAACTAAACATTCGTTTCTCCACCATAAGTATTCTCCAGTGTCATCTCTGGGAATTTGGCAGTACATCCAGTTGCTTTAGTGAGCCAGCTCAGGACTGCCACATCCTCCTTCTTCACCTGTAAGATGGTCTGAGACCAGCCAGTGAGATGAGTGTCGCTGAGACGGTTTCTTACAGTGTGTGCAGAAATACTTTGTCAAGCAAACCAACTGGGGCATCAGCTCTCCAGATGGCTGGTCTCAGACGATCTCACAGGTGAATACGCTGGATGTGGAGGTTCTGGGCTGGCGTGGTTACACATAGTCTGTGGTTGTGAGGACGGTTGGATGTACTGCCAGATTCTTTGAAAAGATGTGAAATGAACATTCAGCTCATGGGCAATAGCTCTAGTCGACATTCATTCAATCTGCATGCCGATGGCACGCTCACCCAAAACTTGTGACAACTGTGGCATGTGCCGTGTGATAAAACTGCACATTTTAGAGTGGCCTTTAATTGTGACCACTCGGAGGCACACCTGTGTAATGACCATGCTGTTTAATCAGCGTCTTGATATGCCACATCTGTCAGGTGGATGGATTATCTTGGAAAAGGAGAAGCGTTCACTAACACAGGTTTTAACAGAGATAACACAGATGTGTGACCAAAATTTGAGAGAACTAAGCCTTGTGTTGCATTTATACTTCTAAGATACCCAACCACGAACATCAAGAAGCACGTATTTCCTTAGATTGGTGTTTTTCTTCAGAGGAGATACAGTCATAAGAAAGAAAAAGCAGCGCAATTGCTTTGTGGAAACCAATTTTAATGTCTTGGAATAAAAAAACTAGAGGAAAGAACTGGCAGCGAATATGAGGCTCTAAACTCAGTCTGTATTTGGTATTCTTAACAACATCTATCTGACCACTCTGGCTGAGGCTTTATTCTACCGGAGTGATGATGAGCTCGCAGCTGAGCTGAGGCTGTGCCAAGCTGCCAGTGGGTGAGCTGACACCGGACGATCTGTCTGTTTCTGTGGGTCAACATGGGCTAAAAGGACCAGCTCCCTGGGAAGACTCACTTCCCAAGTACCTCAGAAGACAGAGTCTAGCTGTGAGCACTTGGCAGGTATGACTCGGGGTGTATGCATAGCTTAAAGATGAGCGCCGACGGCATCAACATGCAAGCTGTTATTAAAGTCCCATAAGCTGAGAGACATTCTCCGCTGAATATACTTAGTTTGCCTAAACTTCCACAGAGTTATGTTTTTTCCAGTCATTATACTGTATTGGTTTTGAGTCTTCTAATCCCACATGCTGAGATTCCTGCACAGCGGAAATCATAGGGCTCAACAACTACGAGGCTATTCAGGTTATAAAAATGTCAACATTAATATCAGCTGCAGCCCATATTAATGTTGCGTTTGTCACCTTTAAAATGTCCCGTGGGTTGTTTTGGGGACTTGTAATGGAGGTGTCAGTCATTGATTGTGGTCGCAGACGGACTCGGGATTGCCACGTGCAGCAAGAGACAGCCTTTCAGTACGGCTGGCATTTGATGAAATGGCCTTTTGTGTGTGTGTGTGTGTGTGTGGCTAAATACTTGATAAAGTCAGAGCGATGCAGCTCAGATGTTGGTGGGCCCCTGAGGCAGTTTTAGATTTCAGTGAGTGGCAGCTCTACTCTGTGATCAACCTTTGGGGATTTAGATGAAGTCGTCTCACTGCGGTTGCTGACACCTCAGTGTCCCTTTTGTTTTAAAAAAGAAGACAGAGATCGTGGAGACATGAAATGAATTTTTATCCGGCCATCAGATCATCTACCTGAACTTTTATACTGAAGCCCTCCTCTGTATTTGCACGTGTGTGCTGCATACAGCTAGGTCAGTTAAAGTGATACACATATCCAGCTGCGATTACTTTCCTGATCAAATTTGATCTATAAAACATCAGAAAAAAGCGAAATTTCCCAAAACTGTGACTAAAATGATAAATCAGATATCAAAATTTAAAAATTTTTTTCGTCAATTGTTTCAGTGCTACTAAACTGGCGTAAAAATCCAACATAGGTTGGAATCGGCTGCAGCTAATGATTATTTTCATTGTTTTTGTTTAATTTTTGTTCAACCAGCAGTCTAGAAATCCCGAAGATATTTGTTTATTATCATGTACTAGTCCATACCCATTGGTAGCTTTGTCACCTTCTACCTATGCCAATCCCCAATGTCTATGTGCAGTTTCACATACATTGACCATGTCAGTGAGTAGAAAAACCTGGGACAGACAGAATGACGGACTGACAGAATGACACACTGACAGTTTCTGTGATTATGTACAGCATACCATACCATGACTGTCAAACCAAAAATTAGAAAAAAACCCCCAAACATTGGTCCACAGGGGGAGCCACAGCGATCAGTAGCATTTTAGCCATTTTTAAGCATTTTTCTGTTGTTATAGCGCCACCCAGTTGCCAATTAGAGTTAAATTTCTCCAGTCACCTTGAGGCGTCCTGTTCTACATATCTACCAAGTTTAGTAAAAATCGATATGGCGGTTAGGCCTAGATAAGAAAT
>NC_065518.1:12743604-12791908 GCF_006386435.1 Epinephelus moara | reverse complement strand
CTATAGCGCCCCCCTTTGGCCAATTGATGTAATATTGCTTCATTGGCATCCTCCCATGACCCTCTACCACTGTGCCAAATTTCACATGGATTGACCAAGTCAGTGAGGAGAAAAACGTGGAACAGACACACAGACACACACAGACAGAGTTTTCGTCATTACATAGTAAGATGACAAAGAAAAGCATCACATTATAACATTTAATAAGCTTGAAATCAGCAAGTAATGGCTATTTTGCTTAAAAAAACCCAGCGGAAATGAGTTTTCAATTATCAAAATAGCTGCCAATTAATTTTCTATGAATCGACTAGTTGATTAGTTGACCAGTTGTTGCATCTCTGTATTCTTCAACAGCAGCCTGTTAATGTTCAAGGATTTTTTTTACAGTAAAGCATAGAGTCTGGCTGAAGAGCAGTTAGTGTTTGTTACAATAGTAGTAGTTCTGATGCAAGACCGTTATGCAGACTTACTGTGAGCTTTATGCATATCGATAGTGACAATTAAGGGGTTCTAGTATACTTGAAGTCAAATTTGACGTGTTATGGAAGCATGTTGAATATGGAGCTTGGCGCAAATACTCTGTGATAGGAGTGTGTCAGAGAAATCCAAAAATCCTCACAGTTAAATGCATCACATTGAAAGAACACTAGTCATAAAAAAGTTGTCAGTAATTAAATTGTGGGAAAAAAGTATATGAATTGCTATAGTTGAGGTGTATTTAGTATTTTATACTGTATATGAAGCATGACTCAAGCCCAGCTATAGGGTAATTGAGGGGTTTCCTGCATCATCAGAACAGTACAGTCATGCTTTCAGAAGTAATGGTTAAAAATATCTCCCCTGCGATTGAAATCAAACGCTCAACAGTCATTTGTGAAACCACAAGAGTTGCCTCTGAGCAGACGTGTAACCTATGAGATAGTGAAAGTAAACAAATAAGCGAGGCTCTGCAAACACGGCAACAGAAGAATCGAGCCTATAAATACATCATTAGATGCATACTGTTGGTTTTGCTGCAGGCTGCAAATTGTTTCCGAGAGCTCGCGTCTGGCCTGTGCTACTCCACTTAAGTTATTAAATGAAACAATTGATGGGGTAGTAAAAGGTGTTTCTTGAAATTTAATTTAGAAAAGGAGGAAATTATTATTCCTCAAATGCATGTTTTTATTTCTTCTTGAAAGCTTACGCTGATGTATACTAATCACATCTGAGCTGATTAAACTGCTGCTTTAAAAAGGGATGGAATCAAGGTCCCTTCGCAGTCGTTATGAGCCATTCAGCCGGCGTATATATAGAACAGTCATTAATTTGGTAATGGCTCACACTCTCAAGCTTTGGTGCTGCAGCAAGTCCAAGGTCCACTGATCATAGATGTATTTCTAAAGGCCCAGTGATGATGTTGTCAGTGGCTGGTACGCTATGTACTTGCTTTTATAAGAAGTGCTTTGCAATCAGAGGGAGAACAGGGTGGTGGTTAATTTCAACAGCTCACAATGTTAAGGCCAAATTAATTGTCGGATCTTTGTGTTCTCCGGGCGACTAAACCAGTTGGGTGGCAACAAGGTTCAGTGGATTATACTGGGAGTTAATTGACTTCATCTTTTCCAGCAATTTAACACAGAACATTTTAGAGGTGATGTGATGTAGAGCAGGTACACTTGACGAATATTAAGAAATATTTTCTTCAGCTAAATTGGATCCAAGTGTTTGTGCCGCAGTCTCTGCTTTATCCGCGCATTCACCAGTTGTCTTTTGAATGTTCCTCGCTGTGCAAGGATGCCTGCCTGGCTTTTAAGACTATCTGACAGTTTGATGTTGGCGGTTAGAAGCAGTGGGTGACTGCAGGCAACCTTTTCTAACATTATTACTGATCTTCCCGACCTCCTCCTTTTCTGTAGGACATTTCAAAGTATTGACGCCATGCTGCTCTCTCATCACTGCCAGTGTGACTTCTGCTTCAGTAGAACACAGCCTCAGCCTTGTGATTATAAATAACAGCACGGAGAACAGGTCCTAGGCATTTCCTGTTGCATATGGCTGTTTCTGCTCTACTTGCTGCTACTAGATGCGGCAAATACCATCTGACGAAGGTCAAGTACGGCATCATATGTTTGTCGGTGAAGCCACATTTTTGGCAGAGTGCCACTGTAGAGGTTTCAAAAGTAAACTTGCTGAGTCAATTGCGGAGTTTCTTCAAATATTTGAAGGTAATTATGCACTCATTAGCATGCGTATCACAAGAGATGTAACACAGGGCAGGAAATAATTAGCTACTTCTTGCTGTGCAAAAGGCTAATCTGTGTGGATTCTGCCAATTTACTTCTCCATGCTGTGTAACGGAGTATGGATGGAATAAATACAACCCTGTGATCTCTTCCCATTGTTTAACCAAAAATGTGTTTACCGCAGTTGAAAAATGTTCAAGTCTTGATTAGTATTTTCAAGAGGCTTTTAATGATTTGCCTGTTGAATCAACGAGTCATGAAGTAAGCTCTTATTCATTGTGAAGCTCATGAGAAGTTTGTGCAAAGTGCAGACAGGTTTGCTTTGCAGAGCCAGTGCAGATACTCGTACTCTACCACAAATAACACCAGAGACCGCTGTGTGAGAAACACTGTGTGAAAAGCTTTGCTCGGTGCTCCGTAATGAGCCACGTTCTGCTCTCCCTCCCTGTTGTATTGGGAAGATGATTTTCAATTAAAGGCTCTGCAGAGGCATTGGAAGCCGACTCGGAATCGGCCTGCGTTAGATTGTACCCCGAGGCCTGTGTTGGAGCTTGGTGCATGGCAGGAAGTTCTGCCAAAAGGTATTACCGCTGTTGGCATCCAGATCTGGCACGTTGTAGTTTTTCTCCACCTGCTCCTCCCTTCACCTCTCCTCATGCCCCCAAACCCACACACATCCTCTGCTGTGCACTATTATACTTTTACAGTGTTCTGTTTACCTTATCTTTTTTTTAAAAAGAGGTATTGTTAATCTTCCTGTAGCCATGAAAAGCATCAGTGTTTCCTCCTGGCCTACTGGAAAGGCCCCATCTATTGTGATACAGTATTAATCTCGAGTGGCATTTCCTGCTTGTTTCCAGTCAGAGGGAGGAGAAATCTGGTCCTACCAGGGAGCGTGTGAGAGAGGGAGAGACCCGGGGCTTTCCTCTCTCCTCGCTCAGCTGCTGTCGTATAAATTTCAGGTTAATTACAATAGCATTATCTCCACTTTCCAACTGCAGATAAAGCTAAAACGCTGTTGTATATAATTGGTTTAAGAAAAAGGGTGATTTTGTTGGTATTTCTCAATCCCGGGTTCACTGTCTGCATTTGCCTCTAAATTAGAACCATCGGGCTTCCGTCTGAACGCCTAAACCTCTTATTAAACCCTATTAGAGAAGGACTTGAAATTAATCATCATGTTTTCCCCGCTGTGTACGTCAGTGAGAAAGCTCTTTCTCCATCTGAGTGTTACAAACATACCGTATAGCTGACTCAGAATATATTGCAAACAATATCTCAGCCAAACCCCAGAGGACGACATCGCCATGTGTTTTAATAACATACTTAGTGGCTTTCATTTCTTTTACAGTGAAATGATCTCTGTAAGAGTAGAAAATAATTTTAAAAAATGAGAATAATTGCAATTTCCCAGTCCTTGAAATATCCCTCGACTCCCTCAAACAGGCTGATTCTGATGAGTTCTGAATGCTCTGAATGTTCTGAGTGCTCTTAGGGTTATTAGTATATTGCTGATACTTTTGTATTCAACTTTTATCTTGTCAACTATTGTGCTACGGGGGACACCTGAGTGTTATTTTGAACTGTGGGAGTTCATTCATACAATTATCTCCTCCTAATGGGCTTCATTTACACTCAGTTTGAGACAATGAATCTTCAGCTTTGACACACTTACCACTCATGGAAACGCATAGCCTGTATGTGCAAGAGTCACCCATGTCAGAAAAGGTTGGGATTGTGGCCGAAACGATGAATCGATCAGTCAGTTGACCGAAGCGTCAGCAAGTTTGATAATCAATTCAAGGTTTCTGTGTTTGTTAAGCTTGAAAACAATACTGTTATGCCATGTAAACAAACCACGTACCTGTCGACTTGAGACGTTACCACTTAAAAATGAAGTGAGTGCTTTCTATCTTCCCACATTCGGATGTTTTATACAGATGACATACGTATTATATTGCGATACTTACTATAAATGACATTTAGCCAACAGGAAGTAGGTTGTTAGTGATGGTCATTTGTCAGAAACTTTCAGCTACCTGGCGATCTCCCTTCAGCCAGCTGCCACCTCATTAAGGCTCATCTATACTCCCTTTATGTACAAAAATAGATATCGAAATGCTGTAAACATCACTGAGCTCATATTTCCATGTGTCCCTTAGGTTGGCATAGATACAGCCAATAAATGGCACAAGCGGGCGGAGTCAAAAGTTTCACACAACAACCAATAACAACAACGACAACTAAAACATATTAATAAAATGGCCAACAAGTAACAATAAAATGTTAATAACATATCCGAAAAACATCCCAATATCTGGGATTCCTTTCACCATTTTCACTATATATTTCTATATATTATTATATATTACCCATTATTTCAATTTCTTTGTTGTCTCCTACAGTCATATACGGTATATCACTTGAACTGCACTACACTGTCTGCGCGATATCTGGTGGTACCGCTCCGTTTCGTCCGCATCTGTAAGCTCTGAGAAAACATGCAGAAATACAGATAAAGTGAACGCAGAGTACGGATAGAAGTCTTTGTCCGTCTCTGTCTCTGCATCTAAAGCCCCTTTTACACTGCCAGATTTTCCGCAAATGTTGGGCTGTTTTGCTGTTTAGTTTAAACAGACCGAGGCGACCTTCCGCAACGGGAGGAGCTGTTGATAACGCTGCACATGCGACCCACTGGCGGTGGATTTAACAGGAAACAGCTGATAGCAGGAATTAGCGAGCAGCTAGTAGCAAGAGGGAAACGCAAACCTGACAGACACTGTGAAGATGAGCAACTGGGGAGACAAGGAATTGCGCGCCCTCTTTGCCCTCGCAAATGAAGAGGCCGTTAACCGTCAGATGACAGGGACGGTGAAGGATGGGCCAACTTATGAGAGAATCGCCGCCTGACTATCGCCGCCTGACCAGCTGCGGCTTCCCTCCCACATCATTGTTTACGTCACATGCTAAGCTACGCGTTTTGTTACTTGCTCACGCCCCCCATTGCCCCCAAAAAGGCGCATTCTGTATAAACATAAGTAGATAGGCGGCATTTTGCTGCACTCCCCGATTTTGTTTTTATACTGCCAATGCTGAAATAAGACTGATTGGGCTTTCCTGCAAATTTGCACAATTCCTATTTAAAAAGGGCTTAATGTTGGGCAAAAATTAGCCTTCAAGGTTTTTGAAGTGAAATGAGGAGTTATTGCACTTTTAGACTTCATGAATCAGACATACCTTGATCACTGAAGAGCAAAAGCGGGCGACAGGAATAAATAGAAACAGGACTTCTAACAAAAGTTCAGCTCAAAATAGCAACATGACGTCACTGCCTTTTAGGACTTTCAAGCAGCAAACAGTAGAAGCATATTTATTTTGTTGCAGACACTCCCTTTATTTTTATTTATTTATTTAACCTTTATTTAACCAGAAAACCCCTTGAGATTAAAAATCTCTTTTTCAAGAGTGTCCTGGCCAAGACCAACAGCAACATAAGTTACAGACAGTAAGTATAGAAAAAATAAAATAAAAATAAAAATGAATGAATAAAAATGTAAAGCTCTAAAAAAGCAATATAAAACACAAAATAACTACAAAGAAAAGCCAAAAAGTATGTTAATATGTTCTAGACATGTTAGGACATGGTGGTAATATTTTCACCGGACATTATGACCTGAGAGATTTAAATATGATTGGACGAC
Source organism: Epinephelus moara (assembly GCF_006386435.1). NCBI lineage: Eukaryota > Metazoa > Chordata > Actinopteri > Perciformes > Serranidae > Epinephelus > Epinephelus moara. Next base: position 12,785,982 of record NC_065518.1, on the reverse strand, counting down.
AGATTTTCCTGGTCAAAAAACAGTAATTACTGGATAACGGAAACCCTGAATCAACTAATGTTTAAAGTCATTTATTAAGGTAATCTGCCAGACATTTTCTGGCTCTAGCTCTTCTTATTCATTTAATTTCAAAATGAATACCTCTGGGTTTAGTAAAGTTGGTAGGACAAAAGAAGACATTATAAGATGACTCTTCGAACTCTTGGAAACTGACGGCAATTTTTCACAGTTTTGACTTTTTAGGCTAAAGTAGCCTGAGGGGTAAAAATGTATTAAGCATCTTTGTTTTTTTTTTATTTGCCTTTATTATTGGGTCGCTTACAGAGTGATAACAGTGTATGAGAAGAGAAACAGACGGAGAATGGGTTCATGAACAGAGTACCTTGAGGCTCACGGTCACCAACATTAACCTCCAGACCATCAGAGCGCCCCCATCTTTCTCTTTTGTAGCTTTAATGCACAAATATTCTTTATTTAGCTGAATATAGCGTGTACTGTATCTGGAAAATGTAAGAATCTGAATATACTGAGAATTTGATGGAAGCTTTTAGGTCTTAAATATTAAAGGGACCCTGTGGAGTTTTGACCTTGCAGGTGACGTGATTCACATTCCTACTAATGGTTTCACATTATTCCACTGAACTTCACGTGCCGGTAACGTGCCAAGAAATGCAAAGGCACGGCAAGAAGACTGCAAGCTAGTAATCATGGATGTAAACATGCAGGATTTGAAATGGCGTTGTGAATGTTTTATCTGGGATCATACACGTTCAACATGTTTGTTTGACCTCAGAGATACACACAATGAGCTTTGAGTTTCTTTAGTGTGTATCATTGAGGGACTCCAGCAGAGGAGTGTGTTAGAGGGTGCAGAGAGTGCAGAGATTCAGTTGATACACCAGGTCCTTCCGCCTCCCTCCCCCCCTGCAGGCCGATGTTCCTCCCGTTACCCTAACAGCATTTGGCAGATCCCTGAAGAATACCTGTCAGCTCTGCAGCCGAGCTCGCCGCAGCCAGCTCCGTCTCACCACCAGCAGGGCTCATCAGGGAAACGCAGTAAACACCTGCAACGGCACCTCCATCAGCTCACATTTGTCCCATACAAACGACTTCAGCAGGTTGATGTCAGACAAGGGTGTGTTTGTTTCCCACTCCCGTCGTGTCCTCTAAAGGCTCATTTAAAAACATTTCGCCAGCTGGACATGAAGCCAAATCCAGCTCCTTGTAGGAATTCATCGTACTTAAAAATCTCGCCCTTGAAATTACTGAGATACTTGTGACATGGGTGGGAAAAAATTGTAGCATCTTCACAATTACAGCACCGGCCTCAAAAGACATCTTTATGTGTTGTTAAATTAGGGAACATTTTCAAAATTGAGCCCTACATAATGCGTCTGGATAGAAGCATCTTCCATCTCTGGAAAGTTGAATTTAATCCTCTGTGAGGTGATGCTTTGATGATGATGCTTTTAAATGAATGAGTTCTCTGTTGAATCCATTAACACAGATGCATTATATTTATATGATTAGATGTATAATGTAGCCATGCAGTCTCATCTACTTAGGTAGTAAGAGGTATATAATTTTAGATCTCTTAAGTCAGTCAGTCATTTACAGTCAGACATGTCCTTTAGAGAATACAGTGTGTGTGTGTGTGTATGCGAGTTTTTGTGTGTGTGTGTGTGTGTGTGTGTGTGTGTGTGTGTGTGTGTGTGTGTGTAAGTAACCCCTCTCTGCTGACTCCTCTGTCTTGCCTCAGAGACCCATAGTGCAGCTGGAGTGTAATAATCATCCTCTATTCAGTCCTGCTGCCTGGAAAAGGGCGTTCTCAGTCAGCTGTGTGCTTATTGAACTCCTCCTCATTCAAGTTAAGAACTGTATTAAATTCATATTCCCTTGCTCTTTATTACTGTGCATTACTATTTTCTCCACGATTCTCTCTCTTTGTGTCATATGTGCTTGGGCTGTTCTGTCCGTACTCTTCGTTTGCCCTTGCTCTAAATAAGGCAAAACCAAGAGGCATGATTGGGATGGTACAAGATCTTAATTAACTGCATACCCTCAGTTTTAAAATCAGGTGACATAACTGTGTAACTGATTTTGTGAGCTATTCGTGGTTTTACTGTACTGGTCATGTGGACTTGGGCTGTGTGGCTTCATCTTTGAAACAAGCATATGCTACTGCCAGGATCAATTAGGTGTTTCCATGAGCGCATCATAGACGCAAGAACTGAAACGTCACAGGATCAGGAGCCAAGCAGAGCTGCAACAAACGATCACTTTTATCACAGATCAGAGATATTTCCTCACTGAATCAATTGTTTCTCTGTATAATTAGAGCTTCCTTTTCAAGGAAAAAATGTCAAAATTCTCTGATTCCTGTTTCTTAAATGTTTGGAATGTCTGGTTTCTTTACTCCTCTATGACCGTAAACTGAATATCTTTTAGTAGTGGGCAAAACAAGTAGGGCTGCCCCCTAATAGTCGACCAAATGTTAGTTGACCATAAAGGTTATTAGTCTGCAAGATTTCATTGGTCGCTTAGTCGCAGAAAAAAAAAACTGGACCATGGACCATGACCATTTGGGTATTTAATTTGAAAGGACAGACACAGGAAGTGGACACACTCAGGGGTCAGGTTAATTTCCAGGGCTGGTACCTGCGGTTATTCCACAGGCTAGTTAATAACATGTCGGGCAGGAAATCCAAAGTGTGGGATCATTTTGAGAAGGTGAAGGACGAACCCAAGGTGATATGTAAACTCATCTTCATTGGTCGACTACAAACATGACGTATCATCTGAAACATGGAAGTAGCTACATGCCCATTAGCCCACAGCGTCATTAACAGGCGGCTCGCTCAGTGTGTGACATGCACTTGTAGATAAAATATAGGCCTATATTAATGAAGGTTCATTAGTACGGTTTTGTATTTCTCTGTAATGTAGCACCGTGTAAACAATGTTACTGATACTATTCTTTCTTACACCTTGAACTCAACCATATGTATATAATTTAATAATTAAATTAATATCAGAAATATGTAGGAATAGTCGACTAATGGCCCTAAATGACGACTATTGGTCAACTAGGAACATTCTTAGTTGGGGGCAGCCCTAAGAACAAGACATTGGAGCACCTTTTTCACCACATTTTTACGACAAAATTACTAATCAGTAGTAGGAAAAGCACACATGCTGGTCCACTAAAGTTAGAATAACTTACTGGGACACTTGAAAGAACAAGATCCATCGTTGATGTTATCACTCTTACCTGTGCTTTTTCCAAAATGTCTGCTGTGAAGGTCAACAGGCCTTTTCCACAGAAGACATTTTGACATGTCACGGTAGGCAATTAATAAAATTGCTGCTTTGATTTCACGGTCTTGGTATATGTGCATGCTGGCTCACTGTCACTAACTGGGACTCTTGAACAGAAGGGAGCCATCGTTAGTGATATTAGCAACACCTGTGCCTTTCCCACTATTACAAGTCAGAATGACTTGAATGCTGTGAAAAGTCTGTTGCGAAGCTGTAAGTAGGGAATGTTTTGTATTTTTACTTAAATGAAGCAGTGTCAACATAGTTTCTGATAATTTTTGTGCCAGTTGTGCCTTTGTTAAGCCTCTTCTTAGAACAGCCACTGTCCAGTCCTACATTAGCAACCGTAACTTGGCCTCCCTGGCGGCAGTTATGCTAACGGTTGCTGTTTGTTGAGCTTCAAGAAGAAGGAAGAATGTCGAAATGGTCATATTTTTTGCTTTTTCAAAGCCAAATACCCCAAAGGAGAGGTGGTGGGTATGAATTAAACAATGTAGTAGACCTCACTCACACAATCCAAAAATATTTAAAAAAGAAAACTGTTTTGCTCCAAGGTAAGACACTAGCTAACATTAACTAGCTAGCTGAACGTAGCATATTAGCAAACACAGACAGTTGAAGTTACTTATGTTTTAACTTGAAGTAGTTGTAAACCATTTGAGGCTGTTTGCTCTTTAAAAAAATAGAAAAGCGGTTAAGAATTGTTGAGAAGCTGTAAGTAGGGAATGTTGTGTATTTTTACTTAAATGAAGCAATATCAAAATCGTTTCTGTTAATTTTTGTGCCAGTTGAACCTTCGTTAAGCCTCTTCTTAGAACAGCCACTGTCCAGTTCTACGTTAGCAACCATAACTAGTCCTCCCGGGAGGTAGTTATGCTAATGGTTGCTGCTTGTTAAGATTCAAGAAGGAAAAATGCCGAAATGGTCATATTTTTTGCTTTTTCAAAGCCAAAGGTCTAAGGTCTAAAGATGCTGGATATGGATTCACACATAAAACCACTGAAGATTAAAAAACAAAACAAAACAACCCTCTTTTGCTCCAAGGTAAGACACTAACTGACATTAACTAGCTAGCTGCCTGTAGCATGTTAGCTAACAGTTGAAGTTAATGTTACTTATGTTTTAGCTTAAGGTTAGATAGTTGTAAACCATTTCAGACTTTTTGCTCTTTAAACAAATAGAAAAACAGGATGATTAAATTTTGCTAGCTATGGGCTAAAATAGATATTACATAGTGAAAACTACAAAGTCATATAACGTTAGTTAGCTTAAAATAAAACTAAAAATCTAAAACTAGGAATGAAATGGTCACAGGTTCCCCAGGTTAAATTTTTGACAGTTAATGTAACTGTTTTAACTAGATAGCTAAACGCAGCATGTTAACTAACAAAGACTGTTGAAGTTACTTGTGTTTTACCTTTAGGTTAGGTAGTTGGGCTATGGGTTAAAACAAATATTAGATAGTGAAAGCTACATGTAGTCATAACCAAATGTTAGCTTAAAACCAAGCTAAAAACTAAAACTAGGAATGAAATGGCCACAGGTTTACCCGGTAAAATTTTTGACAGTTAGTATTAACTATATATATTACGTAGCATGTAAGCAACATAGACAGCTGAAGTTAATTTTGTTTTAACTTTAGGTTAGGTAGTTGTAAACATTTGAGGCTGTTTGCTCTTCCAACAAATAGAAAAGCGGGATAATTTAATTTTGCTAGCTATGGGCTAAAATAGATATTAATGAAAGCTACATGTACTGTAGTCATAATCAAATGTAAGCTTAAAACCAAGCTAAAAAACTAGCAATGAAATGGCCACAGGTTTCCCTGGTAAAATTTTTGACAGTATTAATGTTTTAACTAGCTAGCTGAACATAGCATGTTAGCAACAAAGACAGCTGAAGTTAATTATGTTTTAACTTTAGGTTAGGTAGTTGTAAACCATTTGAGGCTGTTAGCCTCTTTAAAGAAATAGAAAAGCAGGATAGTTAAGTTTTGCTACCTATGGGCTAAAATAAATATTAGATAGTGAAAGCTACATGTGTTCATAATTTAATGTTAGCTTAAAAAAACCTAGAAACTAAAAATAAATAAATAAACCACGGTAACATTTCTAACAGTATTACTGTGTTTTAAAGTTTTTAAATTCTAATACAAAACCATATTTAGTTACCATGCTTTATAAAGTCCAGCATCAACAAAAGTTAACAACAGTTGTTGCTCAGACAAAGGCATGCAGGGACAGCCAGTTATGGTTCCTTTTTCTCATCAAAAGTGACACAGACACGAGGCATTTTCAAAGACATGTTGCTTGTGCACCAAATTTAATGATATGCTACTTTAATGTGTATGCAAACAAAAAGTGCAGAGTGCGGCTTGTTTTAATTGTGGTTTTCTAGATAAACTTGATTGACGTATAATGATTTTATCAGTACTTTTTAAACATGTTTAGCACATTTTAACAATACCGCAGTGACACTGATAACCATGATAATGTGAATATGACATTTTTATTATCATTATATCTCCAATATTGGCCTACCCTGCTGGGAACATAGTTGTTCCTCTATATGTTTGTCCACATGAATTCTAAAAACATGGAGTGCCTGATGCTTGCACTGGAAACATTGAGCTTTTTCCTTGATTTTAATGTCCGCTTTGTTCACAGTCCTCCACCGACAAATTATATTGTGAATGTAGCTCTAAAATGCTTAATGTAGTCACTTCTGTTTACTCTTCTGGCATGTTTTACAACTATTATTTCAGAAATTTGCTGTCATTTCCTTTGGAATATTTCTTAATGATGCTGTAAAATGCCTTATTGATATGTGGGGTGTGAAGGTCTGACAACCAAGGAGGGCGCAACTTAGCGAATTGAGCAATCAAGGAATTAGCTGATCATGTCAGCTCCAGAGTCAGCATTAAATTAGACTGAATGACACTGCACAACATGCACAGGTTGCATGTATTATACTGTAATGTTCCTTTTAACATCGCAAAAGGGATTAACAGGGGACAAGGTGTCTGCAGTGAATCCACAAATGGGAACATTGGATGATATTATGGTTCAATTTTGATTCAAAATTATTTCCAGCTTGCAAAAAAATCTCACAGGGGTCTTTCACACAGATGTTCACTGAACTGAGTTGCTGCAGAGATGTGATGTGGTGGTAGGACAGAGCCCTTGACGTCACCTACCTGCTGCTTGACACTGCAGGATTTTCTGCCTGTTTGGCTCTTCAAAAGGCCAGCCCAACCAGACTGAGAGTTGCCTCATGCTCCGCTCTGCCTTTTCCTCCTGGAGAATCCTCTTGTCTGGGATTTCCTGGCTGGCTCCCTCTGCGGGCTCGCAGCCCACGGGGACTTTATACAAAACATCAAGAGGCTCAGTCTCTTTCCAGCGAGCATTTTCTATGCACTTCTTTTTCTTCCCTTTTTTTCCCACCCCTCCTTCATCAGTACACTGTATTCTCATCTGAGTGTAATGATATGTTATACTCTGCGTGGATTAGTGCAGGTTATTAGTGAGCCCAAAGTGTAGAATTACAATCAGTCCAGTGTTTATATGAGTCTGCTTATAATTGTGGAGAGGGCGTAGACGTGCGTTGCCTAAGTGGATAGGTCTGTAATCTGATTCCTGACTCGTTTCCTCTGATGATAATGTTCTCTGAGTTTGCACAGCCTTATGCAAGAGGTTATGTATGATAATGAGCCCCCGGCAAATGATGCCACTGTTTATCACGTTCCCCCCCAAAAAGAAAAAAAAAATCATTTGCATGCTATTCTCCTGGGAGAATATGGTCCACTTCCTCATCCTCTTCGTCTTTTTCCTTCTGATAGATTTTCTCTTCCTCACTGCTTCCAAATTGACATCAGTTTACTCTGGGGTATGCAAATACAGGTTTATGAGTAATCAGAGCTGTCATTCAAACCCCACGCGACAAGAATCACTTTGGTTCCTGTGTTAAATTGCACCATCATTGCCTCACATGTCAGGGTTATGTTTGATGGTTGTCATTTACTCAGCATCTTCCCAGGGTGTCATTTGCGCTCATTTTGTGATTGCACCTCCTGCCCAGTGAGAATCTCCCCAGTTCTCTGAACTCCCATTTGTTTGATAGAAGACCTAATCTCATTTGCGGTGATCACAGGGGCAGTTTTTCATTTTCTGATGAAATATGATGTTTTATGTCTCTATCAGAAAGCTGTTTGTTTGGGCTGCTCCCTCCCAGCACCTGCCATTTAGATAACATGCTGCATCAGCTAGACCCATGACCCAGTTCCAAACAAACCCACAGATGCAGCAGTTGATGGCTTTACAGGCTTTTCTGGCCACTCTTAATGATAGTTTAATTGAGCGCACCCCGCTGCACAGTGACTAGGCTGCTCTCTGATGGCTGCTCATAGATTAATCCCACCTCCCTTTTGATTGTTTTGTTGCTTTCTCCCCCTGTAGGTTCCTTTTTGTATCCCAGTGTGGTACCACTGAATTCATTTCCTGGGGTCTTTGTTCCATTGTCAGCCCGTGGCTCGTGTTCTGGTGGATTCGCTGGGCTCGTTGGATTGTTCTGGGGATCGCAAAATGCATTGTGGACACGCACGTGTATATGCACATACACTTTGATAACAAAACAACACAGGGCTGAATGGAACAGGCTACACATGGCATTTCATACCCTCCATTCAATGTTGAAGTGGTTGGCTGCCTGAGTTATGCTATACATGCTGAACATCAGATACAGACGGAGGTATTGCGTAGTTGCACAGTCATTTTTGAGGCTGAATTTCATGATGTTTTCAACAGACATCTTATGAAACATCTTGGTCAGTGGCGGTGATGGTCTGCTTGACCACTGACCAGTCTTCCTCTGTGTGTTTGTATTATGTTCTAATTATTTTTGAGACATTTCCTCTTGCCAAATAACAAACGTTTTACAGTGTTTGCAAGTTATAGACCGGTCATTCAGCTAGTATTTATTCGGCCTCTTTGTACCTTCTAAAAGTTGTCTTATGTTGTCTTGAGTACTCGATTATACAGTCTTACAAGGTTGACTGACGCCTTCTATAGCTGTCACATAGTGTGCTAATTAGTTCTCTCTGTTTTCAGAGCAGCCTTTGTTACTGTGATTTAAAACAAGTCACTGCTTTGATTAAAGTCCCCCTCCACTCAGAAATATGTTTTTCTTCTATTTATGTCCTAAATTTCTGACCCTGACTATACTGACTTGTATCTGTGCAAAATTTGTCACTGGAGAGGTGTTTTCACATTCCTCTACTGAAGGGGACCATGTCTGTGCACTTCTGGAAAAAATAATATTCAGACAGGCAAACCAGATTAGGTATGTATGTCACTAACATGAAAGCCAATCGCTGTCTTATACAGGAAACACATATTGACATGGGAACAGACTTTGACACAACATGGGCTCTCCCCACTTAGTTTTAGCGGTGTACCAGCACTGGAAAAAAGCAGAGAGCAAAAGTAAAACTCTACTGCAAGCAGTGGTGGTGGGCAGGGTGCAAGGCCAGATCCTGAATTTCTTAGTGAGGGAGAAAGAGTAGATCTGCTTCCCCTTTCAAAGATTTTTTTTAGTATTGTTTGGGAAGATGACTTAATGTGTTAATTAAGTGATTATTTGATATTTGAAGAATCAATAATAGTAGCAGATACCGAGGATATGCCAAAAAATGTTGGTATACTTCCTTTTTTTTGACCAGCATTTTATAAACACAAGGAAGATTTGTTGACTTCACATACTTTCCGATGATCTGTTACAGGAAAAGACTCCCGTGTGGGTGTAGGACACATTAAACGATTTCACCCCAGTAGCAGAAGCGACAAAACAGAAACCCTTTGTTCTAGATAATTGTCCACCATAACAACTTAAGAGCTCAATGTTAACAAAAAAAAAGTACTGCGTGCCACCTGATATGGTAATGAAATATAATAAGCCCCTGTGATTGTGGGAGAAAACGGTCGATTCACTTGTACCATTAGCAAGCTGGGAAGGCTTCAGTGCCTGCAGGGAGGGTCTTTTTTAATTAAGTCGTCATTCACCTCTTGAAACCTCTGTGGAAGCGGCCCTGCATGCATTCCCTCAGCAGGACATGCATACACACACACGCACACTTGTGCCATTTCTCCCCGCAGGTGTCCTCTCAAAATGAACACCTCCGTCAGCACAGTCACCTGTCATGCTGTCAGTGTATAGGTTGTGTGTAGGATGAGTGCACACTTGTGTATGTGTGTGTGCGGGGGGGGGGCCCTTGTTGGAAAGACAGGTGTCGGTCATGGCTGGTTTGACAGCGACATGTTGTTCACCTCTCACTGAATGAAAAAACAAGTGCCACCAGTCAGGATTTTATTGTCGTTATAACGTGACCTTGACATGTTGATGGAGCTCTGACAGTAGATAGAGAATAGCCTGCATTGTATTGGTACATCTACAAGTAAATTGAGTCCACAGAAATCTTTATGGAGAGGAAAAGAAATGTGTTTCATGTGGTACTGACTATTAGTTAGAATTTTACTTTTGCTAATGATTTTGTTGTTTTGTGCCCCATTTGCTTTTTTTTCTGTTTGTTTGTTAACATTCATTCATTCATTTTCTGTAACCGCTTATCCTGTTAGGGGTCGTGGGGGTGCTGGAGCCTTTCCCAATTGACAGTGGGCGAGAGGCAGGACAGGTCGCCAGACTATCACAGGGCTGACACATAGAAACAAATAACCATTCATGCTCACATTCACACCTACGGGCAATTAAGAGTCACCAATTAACCTAATTTGCATGTCTTTGGACTGTGGGAGGTACCTGGGGAAAACCCACGCTGACACAGGGAGAACATGCGAACTCCAGAGGGGCCCTCCCACCCTAGTGTTCAAACCCCCCCACCCCATCTTGCTGCAAACCACTGCATCACTGTGCCGTCACTGCTTGTTAGCAGGATATTGCAAATACATGTTAACAGATTTTGATTACATTTGGTGGAAAGTTTTTACCTTATTTGCACATGTACATGTATATTAAAAAAGACAGCAAGAAGTTAAAAGGAGTTTTAACATTGTATGGGAGTGTTTAGAAGCCAAAAATGGCTTATGAAGATACCTTACAGAAAAGAAACCAATAGATCCAAACACCAAGTAGCTCCTGTTAAGAGGATTGTAATGCTGTGTAACATTTCAAACTAGCAGCTCTTTCCTTAGACTTCAACCTTAACCCTTTACACTAACCTAGATATCCACGGGTACCAGGGCTTTCAGCTGCACTGTCCCCAGGCTCTGGAACTCCCTACCTCCACGCAATCGACAGTCCGACAGCATAACATCCTTCAAGTCCCATCTCAAAACCCACCTGTTCAAACTGGCCTATGCAGTTTAACACTGACTGTACACCCACCCCCTCCATTTTAACAGTCTGACTGATTTTTGTTGTTTGTTCAATTCATTTATCTTGCTCTGTAATAGAGAAGCACCGATCCAGCTTTTTCAGTTTCAATACCGATCCCGATGCTGTGGCTTGGAGTATCGGCCGATACCCGATACTGATCCGATACCATGGTTGACCTAAAAAGCGATATACCTTTACATGTAGAACAGACAAGACTAGAGACATCAGGCATCGATGAATACACAGTTCTGATAAAATGAAACAAGATGAAACCGATTAATGCAATGATGAACTATTTATTTTTAACAAAAATAAACAATTGTGCAACAGCAGTTGAAATAGTGTGAAATACCTCCACACAGCAGATTCTCTCCTTCGCTCCATGACATACGACATAGCTCGCGTCGCAATAGATTTAAAGGGAAAGGATCGCCTCAGGTATAGGTTGCATTTTCTGATACCCGATCTACAGGAGCTACCTATCAAATAACACTAGTCATACTTCAGAGAAAAACAGAGAAAAAAGATGAATAATTCATCAAAGCAGCAATGCAAAATTATGATAGAAATGTGCAAATTGCAAAAATGTTCATATTAAGAAGATGAGGTGCATTACAGAGAAATCCACAAAGTGTTATTAATCTTTACAAATTAGAGTCCTTTTCAGATGTTTTTTGAATAATGATAATGTTGATTGTAGTAAAGCATTGTTCCAAAGATAGTCCTCTGCATTTCAATGAATGTTGAGTAAAGTGAAGCCTAAGCAATGAGTTTTTTTGAGGATACCTAGGAATGTTGTGTGAAGGTTTTTATAGCACTGCAAAGTTTTTTTTAAGCATATTTGTCTCAAAAAAAGCATGACATGTCAGATTTGTCCACAGGTATCCACATTTTCCCACTTGTATTAAGGACTATATCCTCTCAGATGGGGCTCTGCTCTTTAACTTGCCTCAAAGAGAGACGTATTAATTCCACTCAAATGAATTCCGTAGGTGCCAACACACTTTTCCCTTTGGCAACTTCATTTAACTCCCTAGAATGTGCTGGTGATTTGCCAACCAATTTTGGGAGCCACCTGTAATGTGCTCTATTGATTCTGTTCATTCAGCAAACAAACAATACAGACAGAAATATGTTTTTGTAGTGTTGACCAGAGAGCCAGACAATCATCTTCATGTCACCTGTTTGTTTTGTCTGAGAACTCCTAACAAAATCAGGAACTCTGCAGTATTTTATTATCTCTTTGCCTCCATCCTGTAATTCTGTGCAAATCTGTTTTTCCACCGGCATTATTGTTGTTTTGGCGTTCTCCGTCATTATTGGTTTCTTTGCAGTGGGCGGTAGAAGTGTGTTGATATTACAGCATCGATGGTGAAAGGCCCAACCATCACTGTGTCAGACTGCGTGGGTGGACATCCTGTGGATGTGTGATGCCTCTATTACACATTGCAATGGCACACAATTAGCGCCACAAGGGAGCCAAACGCTTTATTGCCTTTTTCCTCCTCCTGTAATATCTCCTCCTCCTTATATTGTCCTCTCTCATCTTTCTCCAGCAATCTATAACTATGATGCCCGGGGAGAGGAGGAGCTGTCGCTGCAGATTGGAGACACAGTGCACATACTTGAGACACATGAAGGTGAGAACAGGCTTAGTGATGACATGCATGATCAGAGCTGACACGCCGATGTCGGGCATTATTTTCCTGTCATTACTAGTACCTCTTTTGTTTTGTCAAATGTTTCTACATGTGTTCAATAAGGTAAAATATAAATATAGCAATATTGATAATGATGGTGTGTTCCTGTAAATGAACAGCGTGTTGTATTCAGTGTTATTTTCTAACTTTAATGTCATTGTTTATTTTGAATTGATTAATAAAATAGTTTACCTTAGTAAGGAGTGACACTGCAGGTGAATGGGGTCAAACGTTTAGCTAATAGATATCACCATGAAACTTCCCCAGTTGATTAATTATATTAAGACAATTGGGCTGTGTTCAAATTTCAAGCCAATGTAGCCCAAATCCGATTTTCTTTTTTAGCTATGATGTGACACAGATCTGATTGGATCAGATTTTTTCCAATCCGATGTGGGCAACTTTCATATAAGGCCCTAAATCTGATACATATCCAATCACTAGCCATGCAACCACTGTTAGAACAGTCATATTGGAATTGTTGAAACTACTGAAGGCTGTTGTAGTTGTACCGCTTCAGGCAGCCCCAGTCAATAGCCACTAGATTGTCAGACGTTTTTCGACGAGGACAGCTTGCCTGCATGCTGTGACAGTGTTGCCATCAGGTGCCGACAGAAATATTGAAATATAGTCCTGGAAATTCTTTTTTTAAATATTTTTTGGCTTTATTAGACAGGACGACCTAATTGTGAAATGGGGAGAGAAGGAGGATGCAGGCAGGAATCAAACCCACAGTCGGCCACTCTAACCACTGAGCTACTGGGTGGAAGCTGCTAATAGAGCTATAGCTGTGACTTTTGTGTTCCTAGCCACGTGTTTCTGTTTGTGAGAGTGCCTGGCCCGTAGGAACAGGGATCAGTCCCCTCCTCAACATATTATGAATTGTCTTCCGACCTCTGAAGCAAATCATTCAGAAGATGAACTTTTGTACCATTGTGCCACTCATTTTTTCCCCAGATACCTGTTTCACATATGTGACGTGTGATGTCATTGGTTGCATGTGAGGCGTTTCAGGGCAGAGATCCATTTATGCTGATGTCAAATAGGGGTCACTTCAAACATGAATGTCAACAGTTTAGGCAGAAAGATCTGATCTTGGGGGGGAAGTAGGAATTGAGCTTTAAGCCCTGTAATGTAAACATGAACTTACTTTTTGTAATTCAAGTTTCTCAACTTTTATGTTTGAATATGCAAATCAGACATTATCTTATTCAATATGTACTTTTTGTGTACATTTCCAGAGCAGATATTTTAACTAAAATGAACATCTCAGTGTGTTTTTTGGGTGTTTTTTCCCACTAATCTAAGCAAAGGCATGTTATGAAAGCATATAGCCCCAAATCTCAAAATTGACCACCTATGTTTTCACTTGAAGTGTCTCCCCTTAAAATATTAATTTAAGTGCAAAGTTCTTATTCTTCTTGTGTACTATGTTTGTGAAAAGCAGCTTACATGTAACATAATTCTGCTCTCCAACAGACTGGTACAGAGGGCATAGGCTGAGGAGAAAATCCAAGAAGGTGAGTGGCCAGTAAACAAAAATTTCACACACTCATATCCGTTACTGAAAGGTTTCTTTTTACAGCTTTGGTTTTGTGCAGCTGTTTTAACTTCTGTCCCAGTCTCATGATAATGTTTGCATTATGATCTCTTCCTCTTCTAGGGCATATTTCCTGCTTGCTATATACACCTGAAAGAGGCCACAGTCGAGGGCATTGGGTTAGTATCTCTCCACTTCCACTTTTGAATGACATGAATTTAGAATTCCTTTTTTACAAGCAAGAAGACTGCTTCTACTTTCACTGCTTTGTGTGTAACATTATTGAATTATTACTAGGACTAAGATGAATTATATTATTATAATGTAATCATGCACTGAGCTGAAGACAGCAACGAAGATCAAATAGGAAGCAAATAGATGAAAAGATGAAAAGTTTGTTCTCCCGTCTTATTTTCTGACCCACTGAGAAGCTTGTTGGCGAGATAAAATTCAACTTGTATGTAGACAGCCTCTGTGATAGTGTCAGCAAAGAGGTCTGCTCTTGATATGATGTGACATGTGGGTTTGTTGTTGCACAACTTGTGGCACTGTTTTGTTTTGATCTGTCTTCTTTGATTTCACTTGCACAACACGCTCAAAACAAAGATAAACCCCAAACTTCAAAGTCATGGAATTCAACTGAGAACCTTGAGGAACAGATATTTGGTTTTCCATTGAATTATAACTGAAGGATAAAAACACCCCAGTATACTTAGATAACAGGCAACATGTTTAGTACTGACTGTGTCTCCATGTGGGGCGGAAAGGGCAGAGAGGACACTGAATCACTGTATGAAATTCGTTTACTGTCACTGCAGGCAAAAGGAGACAGTCATTCCCACTGAGCTGCCCCTGGTTCAGGAGGTTACCACCACGCTGCGGGAATGGGCTACAATATGGAGGGACTTGTATGTGGTAAGCAAGCCTGTCCAACCCCCAGTGGAAATGCACACACGCACATACATACACATTCATGTCAGATATGCTTTTGGGGGAGATAATGAAATGTATGGAGGACAGAGGGCAAAGACAGGCTTATGAGATGATTGAGCTTATACAGCAGAGATACTCACCTTGTGTTGCCTGGGGGCCACTTTTGCCAAATGACTGGAGGCGAGGGGCCAGTTAAAGCGTGGGCAGGCAGTTTAATTTTGGTGTCGTTGGGCAAAAATCCCATAATAAACTTTGAGCATATTGTAATTCAAGTGGACTGTGTGTACACTAGACTTCTGCATCTCTGCTTGGCTCTGCTTTTAAGACTTTTAGCCCATGACGGGAGACTTTGGCCAATCACAGGGCATTTTCAGAGAGGTCAGCTGTCAATCATATCAATCACTGCTTGTTAACTGTGGTCAAACTGTCAAACTAGGCAGCACTGATCAAATAAAAAATAAATATTTCTCATCTCAAAGGTTTTCAGAAATATACTATAGTGCAGTGGTTGCCAGCTGGTGGGTCGTGGTTCAGAGATTGGTTGCAGGTCTATTCTGAATGGGCTGCAAGTGACTCACAATCTTTTGAAGTACAGTGAATTTCAGGCACAGAGCTTTCATTTTGAAGTGCTGTCTCCTGCCGTAAACGCAGTGATTAATGGACAGCTACTTGACAGCAAACAAGCTCAACATCATGGCCAAACACAACTGTGACACTGAATATATCAAATTGTGTGGACCTTAAACTGATGACTGAGGAGAAATCTGGACCTGAAATCTGGTGAATCAATTTATCTCATTGTGAAATAGAAAATTGTCGGCGTGTATCACTTTTCTACAGTATATTAGCCCATTACAGATGTCAGTATTAGCTTACGTGTTGCCATACACTGAAAAAAATGTATGTTAATATCTTGTTGACCAAAATTTTATGTGTATTTGACCTTTGTTTTTCTAATTTCAGTTAAATATATTTCATTGTATTTGTATTTTTATTGACCGTTTATATTGAAAATGATAGAATTAATCGTAAGGTTTTGTTATGTTTCATTTTTAAGTTTATAAAGTGTTCATTTATGCATATTTTGACAGATAAAAAACGCTAATACGACATATTTTATTTATAGTTTTTCCTAAAAAATGTAGTATTGGCCCAGGTCTTTGTGGGTGGGCTTTTCTTCTCACAAAATATGTTGTTGAATGTGACCTAATGTAATTCCACTCGCTCTCAATAATTAAAAGCTTTGTTTACCTATGCTGTCGTGTACCTCCTGCTAATGAGATGTCTGACCTGCCAGTGTGAACAAGACCTCTTTTACCAGTCAACAGTTCAGACACAAGAGCACTTGGACGCTCTAAGTGTCCTTTTGTATCTAAGCTGTACACATGTTCACCCGTCTGTTTCTACTGCCAGGGGGACAAACGCGAGATGTTCAACTCTGTCCGTGATATGATCTACGACCTCATCGAATGGCGTTCCCAGATCCTGTCCGGCACCCTCCCGCAGGATGAGCTCACCGAGCTCAAACAAAAAGTCACCTCCAAGATAGACTACGGCAACAAGTGAGGATCTAGTCTTTAGAGGCTTTCAGCCTCGTCCTCCCCTCCCCACAGCTCATATCCCTTTATCCTCATATCTATCCGGAAAAATGAGTCTTGTTGGAATAGGTCAGCGGTGTCAGTCAATAGAAAATGACAGGTCATCACTTAGCTTGAGGACAAACTGGGGGGATTTAGCTTCAGCAAACCGTACTGTATTCCATCATGAAATGACAGCTCCTGCTGTGTCTGCAGTGGACCTAGAAAATCGGTTGAAAATGAAAATTGTGAAGCTTCATTCTCCTCCTGTGATGAAACTTTAAACCTTTGGCCAGGTAGAGAAATGGCTTTTGCCTCTGCAGAAGCAGGGAGTGATGAGTTGATGAAATACATTGACTGCATGTTCGGCAGCATGCTGTTGTCTGTGCTGAATTCCTCCATAGAATTAAGAGTTGACAAAGAGGGGGAGCTTTGAAAGAAACAGTGGAGCTGAGGGAATGTTATACGAGGTGAAAATGAGGCAAAGGGAATGGCAGCGTACACTTCATGTGTACTGTTTTCTCCTTCACAAATGTCACCACACATCTCTTGCTGTATACTATTGTATGTTCATCTTGGCAGGCTCTGGCACTCGTTAACTCTCTATTCTTATACAAGGTACTTGGATCTCGATCTGGTGGTCAGAGACAAAGATGGAAACATCCTGGATCCAGAGCTCACCAGCACCGTCAGCCTGTTCAGAGCACACGAGGCAGCGTCCAAACAAATAGAGGATCGGATTCAAGAGGAGAAGGTAAAGATAGAGAGGACCCGGTCCTGCCTTTTGGACGTCATTTTCCAGTTATAAAATCAACTATAAGTAAAAGCACATTAGTTACGGTGTGAATGAACATGGTGCACAGTTTGATCTGAATGTAGTTACACTTCGATCTTGTTCTCCCTGGCTCATTAAGTCTCAGTCAAGAGTCAAACAGGTGCAGTTACAGTGTCTGCATTAGGAAAACAAAACCAGGGCAGGGTAGAAGGGTTAACACTGCTCTTCATACCAGATAATTGTTTGAGATGACCCCTCATTTGTCTTCATTTGAGACTGCTCCCTTCCACAGTAGTGTCTGCTCCATCCTTAGACACAATAATAAAAAACTTTTAAGCCATTGCTAGCAGTTGCTCTAGGGATGGTAATGTGGGTTGGTTGGTCAACACTGAAATATCTCAACTGTTGGATACACTTTTGTGAGATTTGGAGCAGATGTTTTAAGTCCCAAAGACGATAAATTATACTTATTTTGGCAATCCCTTAAATTTTTGTGTGGAACCAGCAACAGGTCAAAATTTCAATTTGTCCAACCTGCAAAACCTACATATTTGCTGTGCTTTGTATTTTCATTTACGTGTAGTCTGACTCACAGGGTGTAGACTGTGGCTGTTTAGGCTGGCATTCTCCCCACCCTCCTCTTTCTACGTGTTATCAGATCCATTTTGCTACAGGAAACAACAACAATCCTTCAAGCCAACAACCCACACACTGAAAATGGCAAGTTAAGACAAAGAATAAAGCATGCCTACTTTGTTCTTCCGGTGAATGGCTGTAAAAATCTACAACGAATAAAGCGACACGCAAACGCACTTCAGAAGAGCCTAGATTCCGTCTCACAGAACTCTCATGCCTGATGTCGATCCGTTTTTTGACACGGCCAGTCTGAATTCATTTGCCACATCTTTTTACCCCGGCAGCGGCATGTGCCAGTGAAAATTACCTCACAAATGTGCCAATCTGTTCCACTTACCCTGAGCCTGTATGATATCGCCTTCATAATGTTCTGCAACAGCCACATACATCTAGCAAATGGTCTGTGATGTAACACGTCCAAGTATAATCAGGGCTAAGGCACCGATTATCAAATTATGTTTGTCTTTTTTGTCAGTAAAAGTTGTATCACAAAGTCGACAAATGTTCAAATGTTCCACCAAAACAAGTCCCCCCCCCCCCCCCCCAGACACTATTTTGCAAGACCACAATCACTGTATCCTGGTCTTAGTACCACCCAAGACGACTGTGATTGGTTCAAAGAAATAATAATAATAACCTAGAGCATTTTTCCCCTATAGCAGAATGATAGTGTGTACCTCCAGACTTTTCTCCAGCACTGACACAGCACTGTGGAGATAGATCTGGACATGCAAGACTAGTTCATCCCACTGCCTTTAAAGCTGTGAATGAAGAAAGTTTGCTTTAGCCATTTATATGATTCTGTAAACTATGGAGAGAGTGTTGTGCTATTTTGCTTTAGACAAATAACGTCTTGACTGACTCCTGTCAAGTAACAGCAGCACAGGCTATTTCAATATCAAACAAATGGACAAAGTTCATTGCAATGTAAGAAAATGCACATAAAACACACAGAACCCCTGCAGTTCACCCTAAAATGGAGTTGTGGCATTTGCACAATTTCAGTACAGCAGTGTGGAAAATGGGGCCACTGCTGGTACACAAAGACGCTCGACTGCTTCCTCAGAAAGTCAGGAACGCAGCCAGATTCCCTGTCTATTTTACTTGGCGCGTCAGTGGCATCCCTCACCTGAATGTCAGCTGGCAGTATGTAGGAGTGTCAGACGCTAAGTACCCTGCAGTTATGTGGTCTCATCTTACGTGACCTTCTCATCCAGAGGTCTTTATTGCATATGCATGGGCAATAAGAAAGTGTCCAGGTCAACGTGATAAATATTAATGATGTGGCCCCAGCATATTTTTGAAGGGCGTCCAAGGAATCATGCAATCCGTCCACCTTTTACTGCAGATGCAGTTCTGGAGATCAAGGGAATGTTAAGGCTTTTTATTCCAGTGGGGACAGAATACATTATGCTGAATTCTTATGGATTTATAGATGTTGTTAAATCTTGCTTCTTAATTTGTAAAATGTTCAGAAAGAGCGAGGCAGTGGCTGACATTCAATAATCTGGTGTGCAGTTTTTAAGTACATCACAGTATCTCTTTCTTCACACTCTAGTGTTGTCCTAGAAATCCTTGGATCCCTTCCTGGGCTTATTGTTTAAACTTCACAGGCCTGAGGTCTACTTGCTTGTGACAACAAACTGTGGAAGAATGCCCAGTATTGAATGCAATATCTCTGTTTTCCTCCGACAGTCTCAGAAGCAGAATATTGATCTGACCAGGCAAGCAAAGTTTGCCTCCACACCAGCGTTTGCCCTCTTTGTGACTCTAAAAAATGTGGTGTGTAAGATCGGCGAGGACGCAGAGGTGCTCATGTCACTCTACGACCCAGTGGAGTCCAAGTTCATCAGGTAAACCCATGGGTGCATATTCACTTATCTCTCACTCTCTTTCTTTGCTTTACTCGCTCACTCACATTCTCAAACCCAGCTCTGATTAAGCACTGGGATTTTTTTGGCTCCTTGCAGCATTTCAGTTTTACATTTTACCTCTATTGTTGCACTGGTAATTGAATTCCAAGTTTCTGTCTGTTGCTAGTGGGAAACTGTAAAGATGATGTTCTCGTGCCTGGAGCCGCAGTCTGAACTGTACACCCGTGCTCTGTATTTGACTGTAGCTCAGACAGCGAAGATTCTTTTCATAGCAATCGTGACAACTCACGGTCAAATACGGTCGGTGTTTCTAAATCGAGTGGTAATGAGTTTAGATGTGCCCTTCATATGTACAGCGCTGAAACTAATGCCCTTTATGGACCAGATAATATGTCTAGATGGCTTTTGATGTTCGAGACTGAGGCATATTTTCCAGAACGTCAAGTATCAGCGAGTACAAACACTGACAGACATTTGCAAGCACTCTCACACACTGACAACACACACACACACACACCATGCAGGAACGTGACCAGAACAAGTGCAACCTGCTTCCCAGGGATTTGCTATTGTTTTAGGATTGTGACAGCAAATTATCACAAGTAGAGCAGCTCAACTGTGGAATGTTTTCTCTTGCATCCATTGCAGTCATGTATTTTGTTTCCCAAGCGGATCGGTGTCTGGATTAACATTCAGGCTTCCTCAGCTTTGACGGAAATTCTAGTTAATGCAACCCAACTGATTGCCTTAATTCGCTGTGTCATAGATGTTTCTATGTAATTCTGAGAAAGTGCTGAGACGGGTGATAATGACTAGGGGTGTAAATCACTACTTTAATCACAATATGATATTGTATTGCTTCTTTGGACAATGACACAGTATTTGCCGATATCACAAAGACTGCCATGATAGGATTTCTATTCAGTTCAATTCAGGGGCCTGTGATCAATATGACATTTTGTCCTAGTCGCCATTATTAGCTTAAGGTATTTTACAATGCATATATTAGCCTAACCGCTAACAGACTTTTCCTCTACTCATAGCTTAACAAAGTTCATGTATTATTACTACTCATTGTCAGTTTAGGTCATCGCATCTCCTGACAACAACAGCATGGTTAAATTTCAACCAGCATACACGTTTTTGTCAGTCAAGCAGCAGCTAATGTTGCTGTAGTGAGAGCAACAAGTTAGCAGAGTGAGATGCCTGGCCAGGTTTGTTGTGTTTCCTCAGTGTTTTATCATGTGACATCACTATTTGCTCACAGCATGTGATGTGCTTTGTCTGTTGACCTGTATTTTCTCTGGAATCCAAAATATTTCCACACTGCCGATGTACTTCTGAGGTGTTAATATCCTCTTCACCTTTTTCTTTGCTACTTGCCACTATCTGCCGGGTGCTGTTTGACGGTGACTCAGACACACCATGGGAATTTCAAAATAAAGGTGTATCTTAAAGATGATGATATGGATCAATGTTTTCACTTTGCATCGATGATATTGCATTGTTGATCGCTGAATCGAAAAATCCGATCCGTGGATTGTTACACTCCTAATAACGCTCATAACGTCATGCTTTTTTTCTGTCTTCTCTCCCTCACAGTGAAAACTACCTGGTGAAATGGTCAAGTTCAGGTCTGGTGAAAGACATAGACCAGCTTCATAATCTGCGGGCCGTCTTCACAGTGAGTGTGTTTGCTTGTATGCGTGTCCCCGTGTTTGTGTGTGTACGCACGCTCGCCCATGGTAGTCCACTGTTTATTCAGCCATGTTATGAGGCATGTGGGAGCCTATTTGCAGAGCCTGTATTTGTTAAGCTCTCTCAGAAAGAGCTTGCCTCGCTGTATGTATTTACCAAGGCAGTCACCTCTATCTAATGGAAGCCCAAGGGCGGAGAGGTCAGTGTGCACCCACTGGGAGCACTTTGCTAGTTTTGGAAGGTTTTGCCCACAGGAAATGAATCTGTGGACACAATCACAGATGTAGCTGAGGCAATTTGTGGTGAAAAGTTTACCCTTAACACAAACTCATCTTCACCTAAGAGGGCGGAATTAATCCATCAGTCGTCGTTGTGCACCCTAACATACTGTTGCCTGACAAAAGTGCTTTAAATCTAACTTAATTTTCCAGGGGTAAATGTACAATCTGATCGTAATAGTTTTGGATTTGTCTACCTAAAGTATAAGTCATTGTTATCGACTCTAAGGCAACAGCATCAGCAGTTTTTTCATAACTTTTCTTCCCTCCTCAGGACTTAGGCAGTGAAGATCTGAAGAGAGAGAAGATCAGCTTTGTGTGTCAGATTGTCAGAGTGGGGCGCATGGAGCTACGAGACAACAACACCAAGAAGCTGACGTCAGGACTGAGACGACCCTTTGGAGTGGCAGGTAAAGCAGACTACACAGAGACTCAGTGATAACCCTGTTGTTCTAAAAAAAGCCGCGAGGCATGAGTGCTGTTACTGTAGTCGGAGGTCACCTTTTAAAAACACTGATTATCTCAGAGCGTTGTAGCCGAGGCTCTGCTCGAATATCCCCATGTGAGTGAGATCAGATCAGAGAGAACAGATCCCCTGTTTTGCCTTACACTTCAAAGTAAGTGTTGTGCCAAAGTCTTTGCCCGGATGAGTGAATGTATTTGGCGAAAATTCATAGATATCCAGCTAAAGTAGAGAGAAGAATTAAAGTTTGATTTATCTCCTGCTGGCAAGGTGCCAGGCATATCGTAAACTAGATGATTTATTTATTTATTTTTTTTTGATGTAGATGTTTTGCCCACAGTTCTCCAACAGAGAAAATTATACCCCTCTTTCCGTGTCTTTTTCCCACTGCTGCTTGAAGGGAAGGTAAATGACACCCTAATTTATGACAGCTTATCTTTAGATATCATCATCATTGCTCTGGTACACAGCGTGATGTTTGAGATTAGCTTCTTTTGAGACACAGATTTAACGGGCTTTATATGGTTGTCCTCTGGCCTGTAGGGTGATAGAGTAAGGGTGAAAATGTGCTCCTTCTCTCATTCACTTCAGTTTGAGATAGGTGTGAGAATGTGTTTCCTGTTTTGGTGTCTGGCTCTGCTGGTCACAGTTCAACTGTGGTCAAATTTGACCAGTGAATGTGCACACTCTGCAAATAGCAGAAGTGTTAATGCTTTGTGTGTTTGGAAACACTGGGTTCATTATTCTAGCAGTGTTATGTCAGCCCATTTTGTTTGGTATTACACTATCAGACTGCTCTTATAGACCTCGAGGCCCAGTTCTGTACTCTGCTGTGACTGTTGCTAGAAAATGTAAAGCAATTTACAGAGTGAGGCTTTACTGCACTTGCAGAATCGCCAGCTTTGCGGATGCGTTCTAGGAAAGTCTACGAGTGCTGAGGTCTGTCCAACTCCACAAGTCCTCAAGGGGCCTCAAGCGAACTTTCTGCAGACTTCCACAGAGTCCACTTGGAGTGAAGACTTTCCCAGACTTTAAAGATTCATTACCCATAGTTATTTGTGATACAGATGTGACACTGTGTACACTTAATCTATTAAAGCACTAACTGAATGTTCAACCACATCATGATACAGAAATATTTACAACTGTAGGCTACATAGGTAATTGAAAGGCATTTTAATTATTGCAGCCTACCCTATAAAAGCTGCACAGTGTAATATGTAGGTTAAGGAAAAAGGCTGACAAACAACAAAGGAACATCTTTCAATTTTAATAAGTAATACTGCATAATACATTTATGTTAATTGAATAAATAATATAATCCGTTAGTGACAATTGTAGGGACAGATGAGCTGACAATATTCATTAACTTGTGTGAGGAATATGGCGACAGCAATCACTGTTTGCATTATTTTAGTTGTTTAGTTGTGTGTTATTTAGTTGCAGTCTCAGACAGTGAACACGTCACAGTACATAAAATAAAAGTCTGCGAGGGCTCACTTGGCAAACTGAAGGGTGGGCATTTGGGTTCAGCCTTATATGACACCAGACTGGAAAGAAGTGATTTGCTGCCCTCCCTGGTTCAAAGTTTCACGCCTGGCGGTTGGGTGTGGTCAGAGGTGTAACCACACCCAGTGATGACATGACAGAGTCCTGGAGTGTATGTGTGCATCTCTGGAGCAAGCTGAGAAATGAAACCACCGGAAATTCTGGGTGTCTGTCAGATCAGAGATTTGTCTGATTGTGTGACCTCTATTCAGGTCACAGAAATCAGGATTGACTTGATTTCACCTAAGATAGGCACAAACCATGCTTATTCCATTGTAGCCATGCATCTGCCTTAGTTAATGCTCACTGACGAAGAGCTATCATTGGCTGCATTCACCCCCCGATGTGACCTTGCCGCACGGTTACCTGTAGCTCTTTCACAGCCGTGCTATGTTCTGCAGGCCTTGAGAATGTTTTAACCCTCTCTCCTTGTTTTTTCCACAGTAATGGATGTCACCGACATCATAACGGGCAAAATGGATGATGAGGACAAGCAGCACTTTATCCCATTTCAGCCGTAAGTGGATTGTTCAGCAGCACAAAATAAATCACATTCACACATGAGGGGGCATAGAGTTCCTTTAAACTTGGGATAATGTTGCATAAAATGGCAAAGCTGATATAGTTCTGCTCTTACACTTATTTCCATTATTTTGCGTATGTACAGTATGTCAGAACGCAGCGGTTGTATTTAATTTCATTTTTTAAAAGTCTTGAATTCTTGACACCTGATTAGCGGGGGTTTTAAGACAGTAGCGCTCCTCTATTCCCTGCTGACTCAATTAAGGCAATCTCATTAACTGCTGCCATTCTCGTAGGACTGCGTACAGAGCCGGAGTAACCTTTTCCTTAACGTGATTTCCTGCATAATTGGAAAGGCTTCAGATTCAGGCAGTTTAGCTGGCAGATCACCTCACTTAACGGTTTTATCTGTGAGCATAAATCATGGAAATTAGAGCCTTCCCGTGTGAAGAGAAGAACAGGTTCTACAAGGCGTTATTTATGTCCCAATTGTGAATATTTGCCAGGGAAATTTTAACTGATGAAGTTTTGAGGTAGCTGCTCCACCACACATTAGTGTGCGCGTTTTTAAGGCCAGCAGAGATAGGAAGTGAAGGAGGCATTTAGGGGTGGTTTGACGTAGTGATGTAATTGGGACAGACTCCTGGCATCCAAACAGACATGGAAATGGCTCTCAGAAACAAACCAGATAGATTGAAATCTTGCTGAAATAGTTCTTGTTTGTCCCAGACACTCCCTCATTAAGTCTGAGACTGAGTTGAGCTCATCTCTGGCATGGTGTCAGGAATCAAACCAACTTGCATTTAGATAATGCATTTGTAGCAAAAGTTCACGTTGTGATCAATCAGTTGATCGACAAAAAAATTAATTGACAACAATTTACTAATCATTTAAGCCATTTAATGCCAAATATTCTTTAATTGCAGCTCCTTGCTGCTTATGTCTGTTTTACATCATTACTGTTAGTTGGACAAAACCAGCATTGTGAAGACGCCACCGTCGACTCTGGTATTTTTAATTCTTTAATCTTAAAAGGACAGTACAGCCCCGAATCCAAAAAACATATTTTTCCTCTTACCTGTCGTGCTATTTATCAGTGTATATTATTTTGGTGTGAGTTGCTGGTGTTGGAGATATTGGCCGTCTTTCATGTATAATGGAACTAGATGGCACTCAGCTTGAGAGCAGCTGCTCAAAGTGTAAAAAAATACATTTGAAAAACTCAACAGCAATGTCTCTCTGCAGAAATCATGACCCTGTATTCAAGATAATCCACACCAAAACAATCTCTGATAAATGGCACAATGGGCAAGAGGAAAAAGGTGTAGTTTTTGATTTTGGGATGAAGTGTTCCTTCAAGTAAGAATAACCAAGACTGTTGATAAAGATCATAAAATCAGATTTCCACCATGTCCTGAGTACTTTCTCAACATCCCACTGTGTCCAGCTCTATTGTAAAAATCTGATCCAAATACTTTTAAAAATGTTATCATTGCAAGTTTGCGAGAGAACCTGCCATGTTGCTGTTGTCGTTCAGTGTTACAGTGTTGTCTTATTCTATCTTCTTGCTTGGATTGGTTTTGGATTCAAGGCCGGAGGCACTGAAGACAGCCTGAGTGACAGAGATCCTTTACCACGTCCTCCATGCTGACATCACCACTGTCTTCTTCTCCATGCTCTACTTCTTCTGCTTGTTTAGAGTCCTCTATTACTGCAGATGGCATCCCCCACCCACTGCACACATTTCTCTCACAGCTGCCACACATGTGGTACTTCCCAGATCACATCTGCTACTTTCTTATGCTCTGTACATCACTCGTCTCAATCAGTGTGGTACTGTCTACACCTGAAGCCCCACGGAGAGCAAAACATGATGTTATATTTTAGCTTGCTTCCTCACTGAAGCAGAGTGGGAATGTTATTCTCAGATTGGGTACAGTCTCGAGCTCACACCCTTGAGTGTTCAGTTACCCACTTTGAAAACATTTAAAGGTCGTGGGCAGGTCAAGCCTCCCACCGCTCCAGAGGCGCTCTAAATGCTGACTGGGCATCATTTCCTAAACGATGATTTCTCTGTGTGTTTCTTTCATCACCCATCCTGCCTCACTGTTAACTGCTAACAAGCGGCTTTGTGTCTGTCACGGTACTCGCATCACTCTTCGGTGTGTCTCTGTCTGTCTCTCCCGTCTCTCTTTCATCCCACTCCCCTCCTCACAACCATCACTTTGTGGCCTCTCTGCCCCGCTCCTCCTCCTCTTTCTCTGCCTTCTCTTCTTCTCTGTGGTGTTTGCCTGTCGTGTGCATACTGCAGGCTAGCGTTGGATGACGCCATTCGCCACAAGCAGCTGAACATCTCCCGTTTTTCACCCAGGGTGGCAGGGGAGAACGACTTCCTCCAGACAGTCATCAACAAAGTTATCACCGCCAAAGAGGTCAATCACAAGGGCCAAGGTACAGTGCACGGTTCAGACACAAGAACCACGGTCAAGGAGAGAACTCAACACATTACTGTCAGACTTTAATCAGTAAAATGTGTCTTGTTTGTGTTATTAAATGATCATACTAAGTCAGGCCGCCTGATGGAAATCCAACTTTGATCTGGAAATCTTCTTAAGCCACGTTTCCACCAAACACTTTCAGTACCTTTACAGCCATCACACAACCCATTCAGACATGTACCTAATGTAGGCGGGGTTGTTGTTATTCACTGCCTCATCCAGCTCTCACTGTATTTCCTCTTCACGGGCAAAGCAGAGAAACATCCTCACCTCGCTGATTGTCCATTCACAGGGCTGCACCCTGACATTTTCTAAACAAAAAAGAAGAGGCTGGAGTGTTTACAGTCTCTGTCGCAATCAAAGGGATATTTAAAAATAAAGGGTTTGTGCATTGCGTCCTTGTAGATAAGAGTTCTGATTCTCTCCTGACCAATCAATGGACTGCAGTGTTTGAAGCTCCGCCTTTTAGTATCTAATCAGTGTTCCACGCACCTCAATAGAGGGGTGTCAGATAAACAGCACAGGATGGAACTGTTCTGTTGGTACCATCCACAACTTTTGACAGCCGGGCCGCTCGGTGGAAACAAGGTTTAGTCAACCAGGTCACCAGATATTCAGTACTGCTTGATAGTTAAAGGCAACTTACGTGTAATTAAAGGGGAACACCACCTAAATTAGTTTCCTATATGTTATTTCCATTGCCTAGAAAAGTTCTATCAGGATTTGTGAGCATGAGCTACTCTCTCTCTCTAAGCCAGAAACCAGAGTAGTAAGTCTCAAACTTATGATGTCATCAAGTATAAAGTCTGGAGCTGCTCCATAGACAATGAATTGGAGCCTGATTTTGTGAACCCACAGTTTTTTTAATACCTAAATGAGCTTTATTTTATTGTATTGTTGTCAGTTCTGAAACAGAAAATGTATCTGTATACTCGGAACACTCCCGTTGGTGCTGTTCATCTTCACATCTTGCCCAGTTCATTGTTTATGGAGCAGTTCCAGACTTTATACTTGATGACATTGCAAATTTGTGTTTTAGCACTCTAGTGTTTGGATTTGGGACAGTTCATCTTGTTTTCTAATATTTTTATTACTGTCTTAGACTAGGAATAACATGTATGAATTGTGAAAATTGGCATAGTTCCCCTTGGAGGTTAGAGGGTAATATCAAACATATTAAAAACATGCCAAGTTTAACCTTAACAGCATCTTGCTGTACCGTCTTTCATACTACATTTCTGATCTGTTCATACAAAGTACCATTACCCCCAATTCACTGGCAGGGGAGTTGAAACTGTTCATCTTGCTAATAAGAACAGAATTCTTTGTCAAGTGCACGCACTATAAATCACAGCTCATACTATAAATAGTTGCCCTCATCACCATGACTACAGGATGTAAGTAATCCAGCTGTTAATTAAGCTGGCGAGTCTTCTACAAAGACTGGATCTTATCAGTGATTTGACACGTCTGTGGTTAGAAGAATAACATTAGCAATCTAAGGGATTTGTGCTGGGAGGGTGGGGGACAATATGACAGCCTCCATGGTATTGTCATGCTCTATGAAGATGTACTTGGATAAATGTCAGGTCTGCTCCGGCCCACACTGGGAAGAACAGCGGAGCACTGAGAGCAGCTGTTTCGGTCACGCTCGCATATCAAAAGGCTACCAGCTTGGCTAGTGAGAGATGTGTCACTCATAACAATATGGGGCCTGTAACGTCAAAGTGAATAAAGCCTCAGGGTTCACAGCCACCACTCACTTTGGTGGCCTGTGAAGGGGCGCACTACAGGATGACTGCTTTAATTGGATCCCTCTTTTTGTCATTTTCAGTCTTGTTCAGAGGTATGTGTCGATACTGCTTTGTTTTTCCTGAGAGAATATTAAAAGCGAGTGTGGTTACAGAGCCGAAGCTGGCACACTATGCAGTGTCTGCAGAAAAGAAGCAGCAGCTGGCTGCAGTGCAGCTATTGGTGTTAAATTGTTAGGAAATATGACCCATGAAAGTCCCCCTAAGGCCTTTTGTTTCAGAATTATTCAGCGTTTTCTCTCAAGCTTCACACTTGCAGGTCTTTCCAAGACCAATTATATAAGTCTGGGAATTACTGCACAATTTAAATATTCTACCATAAATGTCACTTATTCTCTTATTAAAATAAAAAGTGCCTAAAGAAGAAGTCTGGGGCGTTGGGAACATTATCATGAATTTTGCAGTGGAAAAGAAAATTATATTTTTTGTATTTGAAATTTTCTCATTTAGGTTACACAGTGTCTGTTTGTTTGTTATGGAGAAACATTTACCTCTTTTATTCCCTCCCAGTATTGGTGCTTAGAAGTAGCCCTTTATTTTAGCCAAGGTCTGAGTGCTGTTTTTTTTACGTTACATCCAGACAGATTAAGAAAATACGAGCCCTCCACAAAGGGAATAAAATGTGCTTATATACAGGTAGTATGGTAGACGTTAAACTGGCATCAACCATCTGGGCTCAGCACAATTAAATAATATCTTCTGTGATTTTTTTTTTGTGTTGTTACAATACCAAAGGTAATCAATGTCACCAGATATTTGTAGGTACACACACCTTGAACACTATACTGCACTTTTAAACGAGCACAGGGAAAACACACACTTGTTTCCTCTGTTATTATGCTTTCCTAATCACATCCCCGAGGGCAGCATCTATTTAGTGTCTTGCCCTCGAGCTGTTAGATGTCACTCTGACAACTGACAGCAGAAAGCACAAGAAGAAATCTCTTTTTAGTATTTTCCTGGGGCAGTTTGCTCTCACACTGTCTTCTCCTGACGTTATCTCGGTCCCTCCCCTCCTTGCCTTGAATTCATCACCAGGCCTGTGGGTAACTCTGAAGCTGCTTCCTGGAGACATCCATCAGATAAGGAAGGACTTCCCTCACCTGGTGGACCGATCAACAGCTGTGGCTCGCAAGATGGGCTTCCCTGAGATCATCATGCCAGGTTGAGTTTTTAAAAAAGCTTCACCTCAACTGCTTGTCCCTGCAAGTCTCCTTTTTAAATTTGATCGGCTGGACACATCATTCATTCAGAAAGTGATTTAGAATCAAGAGCTTTTACAAAGTGTGGGTGAGGGAGAAAAGAACATAGCATACTTCATTAAGGTTAGATGGAGACATTAGTTATTTAATGGACTGAATTCACCCATGAAGTATAGGGTGCCAAATATCCACTTAAGCCAGCTAAGATGTAATGAGATGTGCAGTAATATTCATATATATCGAACCTTGAGCTCCACAAAGACCATTGAAAGAATACTTCAGCCTCATAATGACCATTTGTATATCAGTTACTCACCCTGTGTTATGATGAATCCATCTAGCTTTGTTTTTCTCGCATGCCTCCACAGCAGTGGTGTAGTGGGGGGTATACTCAGGTATACCCACAAGTTTTTCTGGCTGTTCGCAGCTAAAAAGCCATTGGAATATATAGGAGCGTATACCCACTTCCTCCTCAGTAACCTACCCATCTACCTAGTAGTACGCCCACCACATCGACTATCACTGCAACACTGCTCCACAGTGAACGAAGAATCCGAAAAAGGGAAACATTCTTTATGAAATGATGTCACTTGGGGCCACGTTTAACTACTTATAGACAAACACAATTCGTGCAGTATAATCAAAGTCTTATTTATTTAGCGTTTTCACTAAAAACGTTACAATATAAAACACGCGACTACTTTACACTACTTTGCAATGCTTGAGAGTGTCTTTACTGGCATGTTTTCGACACAGGGTTCCTGCGGTCATGGAATTCCTGGAAAAGTTGTGAAATTAGACCTGGAAATGGTTTGGAATCAACACAATGTTTTGGAAACGTTTTGAATTATTGTTTTGGCTTTTGTTTAAAATATGCCCGTAAAAAAACATGCCTAGCATTGAGTTCCTAATTTACAATGTAGTGTTGCGTTCCATGATAGCTGAAAATGTCGCTAGGATCACATCACATCACAGGCATCTGTAGCTAGTTGGCATCTGGAATGTCTAATGAGCAAGTAAAGTTGAAAAAAAATGCCTCAGCAGTGCATGTTCAATAATGTATTGCTAAGTTAAATTACACAAACAAAGTCATGGAAATGTGGCAAAATATGATGGAAAATTCATTGAAAGGTTTTAAATTTCATTGATAAAATCTGTGGAAACCCTGTAAATAGTAAGTTTTTAGAGAAAATGCACTGTTTGGGAAGTACTGAGCATTAGACTAGATAAATGAGACTTGGATTATGCGGCTCAAGAAGTGTGAGAGTTTGTAAACAGATGTTTTAGTATAGTTTTGCTTTTGTTAAGCACAAAGTTTTCTTTACGGATTCAAGGAAACCCAGTGAGTAATTGAAACACAGATGGTCATTTTGCAGATGAAGTAGTCCTTTAAAAGTTAGGAATTCTCCCCATCTGACCCACTTGTTTCTGTTTCCCAAAGGTGACGTGCGAAACGACATCTATGTGACTTTGGTCCTGGGGGATTTTGACAAGGGGAGCAAGACCACTCCGAAAAACGTCGAAGTGACCATGTCTGTTTATGACGAGGACGGCAAGAAACTGGAGGTACGGCTGAGGAATGTTAACTTACTTATTTGGTATTTCTCCCAGGTCCTGCTCATTCTCAGCATTCAGGACACAAGTGCTATAGCTGATCGGTCTCCCAGACAGTCTGTGATTTACCGGGCTTTCTTTAATCTCACACAGCTCAGCACGCTGCTTAACTGACCAGGACTCCTATAAAGCAGTGTGATACA
The DNA here is from genome assembly GCF_006386435.1 of Epinephelus moara. NCBI lineage: Eukaryota > Metazoa > Chordata > Actinopteri > Perciformes > Serranidae > Epinephelus > Epinephelus moara. The sequence continues at coordinate 12,754,466 of NC_065518.1, read as the reverse complement.
CAGGCCAGACTGTGCGCCTTTGCCACCCGTCAAAAAATGACAGAATGCAATATCGGTGCTTTGTGGTTGATTGACTAGCCTAAAATTTGGCTCACCACTGCGGGAATCAACCTTTGTCATTGTCAAGAGTACAGACGCAAGTGTGTGGACAGGCAGTACGGGCAGCACTGTTTAAAACTTTAAAGTGATGAGAGATGTGAAAGCAGCATTTCCCTTCTGGTATAATTACTTTTGCTAATGAAGTTAGGAGGAGAATTTTCTTCCCTGTCTATTTGTTTATTAGTGAGCTGTCTCAAATTGCATATTTATTTCGATGAAATTTGCAGCCCTCGACGCAGAGGTCATTTAATTGTATTTTGGTGGAGGTCAGCGATTAATTCTTTTAATTTCAGTTATACAATAGGCATTGATAGGAAAGTTTGACATCTAGGTTTATAGCCTAACACCATTAATTGCATTGACATTCTCTAGAAAATCAAAACAGGTAGACACCAACAACTGAGCATAAATCATTATGGTTGCTACCAGTTTGCAAGTTGGAGCATGTTTCATGGACTTGTGCTCCTGAGTGCTGTCTACTTTTTAATCATGTGCCAACCCATCAGTGTCTAAAGTCCGAATAAAGCTTTTTGACCCCTTTCTCTGATGTTTAATTATTGTCACCCCGTGCTTGACTCTACCTCTTGTTCTGCAGAGACCATCAGTCAATGGGGGATATGAGAGGTTTAGAGTAGTTGGCCATGAAGAGTATGTAGGAGGAAGTGGAGCAGGAGGTGCATGTCTGTGGGAGTGTGTGCTCACGTGTCTGTGTCTATCTATCGTGCTTTATGGGGCCACAGATTGTAGTGATCATGCATTAGTTTCATTGGCCTGCAAGTTCAGGTATACCTGATAATTTCTTGCAAGGCTCTTGATTAAATTCTATAACATTGCACAGGTATTAATGCTATTAAGTCCACACTCTATGCACTTGACGTGAGAGTGGAAGTTACAAGGGCTGATGATGGAGGAGTGATTTGAAATGACACATCCGTGGTCCTGGGGAGACCTCCTGCAAACAACCAATTAGAGGAAAGCGCTATTACCCTTAGCTGCCTCAATTATACACATTTGTCTTAGATGGAGAGGCTTCGTCAGTGATTTGGCCCAGCAGGCAGCTGAAGTGTAAGGATCAGTGGTGATTATACCGTAAAGGCAGTTCTGAAGTAGGAAGAAAACAGTGATGGTCTTGGCTTCTGTCAGATGGTACAGTATCTGACAACATGGACAGTGCTCAGTTGTCTGATTGCTGTCTCGTTTTTATAGATGAGCTAAAAACAGTAGATAATGCTTCTCAATGTTTGTCATTTGTTTACTATTTATATACTGTCTTGTTTGCAAATGTATTTATATTGTAGACTCTGAATGAAACCACCATGTCTTATAGTCCATTTTAAGTGTCTACAAGCAGCTATACTGTGTTTATTATAGTAGACAAGTTGTGTGTGAAGAGCTTGTTGCACCTACTGTACAGCAAAAAGGTTTTACTTGCTTTCTCAGTGTGATGCCGGTGTGATACCTGAGCTTTGGCACTGAAAAAAAAAACATATCCCGAAAGGAATAGGTAGGTAATAGGTAAGGTCGACAAATCCTCTTCATTTTCTGTGGAGAGCAGGAGATCCAGCTGGAGTTGCTTGATGAATGTAGCATGGCAAGTTGACTGACCATTTGCCGTATCTGAATTTGCTTCAACGTTGCGTCAACTTTATGCAAACTCAGATTCAAATTGTCAAACAAGGCAGATGCTGTTACTGCATTGCCTATTTCTTGCCTCAGTTTTTATAAGAAATACATTTTAGTGTAGCTACAGTATATTAATATGGAGTTTTACATTTTAGTGTAAAGAAACAATTTTGTGACCTGGCTGCCATGTTGGATACTGTCGAGCTAAAACCAAGCACCTCACCGGCGGGGGTGTGCTGGACCGTTTAGGGTTCTTGCATGCCTTCTTGTTCTTTTTTGCCAGATTTTGTGTATCTCCACCATTACACAACAGCATTGGCGTCAAGTGTGGAATGTAACATGCGCGTCGGGCAGTGCCTCTAAACAATAACGGTGTTATAACATGGCAATAACCGTCATTTACCATCCCTGTTACATGGCGGTTAATCTGTTCCTCTGCTCGAAAAGTAAGGAGCTCCCAGACCTCATTGTCTCCCCAGTTTGTGGGTTGCTGTTCTTTTTCTCATAGTTAGCTGCTAACTGCTTCTAGCTGCTTTTTCAATTTCCCTGCGGTGGGCTGACACATAACACGCCCTCAAAACATCACACCCTTCCCATGCTGCCGGCTCACACTTTTTACCCAGACGTCGATTTGGCTCCGTTAATTCCTCTGCTGCCAACTTAAAGGCCAGACAACTCTGCCCTCCATTTTGTGTTCGTACCGTTCATGCAGACAAGTGAGGTGGAGGGACATTCCTGCTTTGTAAACGGGGCTAGTGTCAATGAAACATTTAACTTTTCCAAGGCTGTCAGAGCCTTTTGGCTGTAATGATTGGAGTCAGTGACAGCCGTCGACAGTGATCAAGTGATACTGACCACATCTATGGGTGTCATGGTCATGTTGTCCTTGAAGCGCGGGGGCTCCCTTCAACATCTTGTCTTGCAGCTTCTCACCGAGGTGCTCAGTCTCATCTGTTCAGTTCTCCAGGGATCAGTGCTAATTGGTTAAATTCCCCCTCTTCCTTCCTGGATTGTAATTGGCAGGAAGGAAATTCTGTCTCTGTGATGAGAGAAAGACGCTGTCACTTTAATGTCTAATGCTGTTTCAGTATGATCTTTGATAATAGAAACTTTCTCTCTAATTCACCCTAACCTTAGATGAGGTCACAACAACTTCTACACTCAAAAGGAAAAAAAAGTTTTATTTTTATCATCCATTTATGCAATAAAATAAAGAAGCCTCCATTCATGAGGCAGTCGAAAATAGCAAAATGGAGTTAAAAGTTTTATAATAGGCTTACTTTGCAAGTTTTAGTGTTTGTGGCTTTCTCTCTGGATGTTTCTGCCTCTGTCTCAGCCGTCTTATCTCCACCATTATTCTCTGTCCTTTCTCTTCCTGTCTCTCTGGTCTCCTCCTGCCTCTGGATTTTGTCATCCATCTCCTGTCTCAAGAAGGATTTGTGATGTTGTGTAGTAAGAGGCTGGACTGTGACTTCTTTTCACCTTGACATATTGGAACACTCCCTACAAAGCCCCTCTCACCTATGGCTAGACTTCAGCCATCCCCCCCCCTCGTCCCTCCAAAAATCTGAGGCTGTCATGAATCCTGGACTTTTAGCGGAAAGGGAAGAGTTGCTAGAGCTAGCACCTGCCCCCCAGATCTGCTCAGCGTGGCTGGGGGAGACGGGGCCTGTTATTCCTCATAATTGCTGGTTGTCAGAAGCCATTAGTGTCGGAGTATTTTAGCAGCACCAGGCCAGAGAGTCAGCTGGAGTAGTGGGAGGAAAGAGGAAGGCTGGCTGAGCCCAGATTGATAGAAAACAAGGCATGCGTGCCATCCGCTGTCACTCCAGCCCTCGTGCCAAATCCCCTAGGGGGCACCTAGTATTTTACATACGCACCCTGACCTGTTGTTGAAACTCAGGGGACCCACCAAGAAGACCAATTTACATGGCTGGATCCATCAGCACCAGCTGGTCCTCTTCCCTGTGCCTGGCTTCCCTCCATTTCTCCCTGCATGGGAGCCACTGCCCCTCCTTCTTAAATAATTAATTTCTAATTTATTTCTTATTTCCACAATGCTGTCATGAGATTGGCAGCCAACAGGCAGGTGTGCATGCATAAAGTGCATCCAGACTTTTAAAGGCCATTCTGCTTTCTGCCCCAGGGACTACATTTTATGAAATAAGTGGTAGTCAATTTTCCACATGCCGCGAGTGTGCTAATGTTTTGACAGAGCAATAATGGCTCAACCATCAGGATTTTGCCGTTTTGAATGAACTTACAGCTTCAGCCAGTTTAACCAGATAACCAGTCATATTGTTTGATCTGTGTGTTTTCTTTCCTTGTATCTAGAATGTGATCTTCCCTGGAGCTGGAGATGACGGGATCAATGAGTACAAGTCTGTCATCTACTACCAAGTGAAGCAGCCACGCTGGTTTGAAACAATAAAGGTGCTCCTTATGTACTGTTTCTTCTTTGTTGCCCCGAATAATATTTTAGTCATTATTTTCCACCCTGACTGCAAACCACCCTTTGATATAATCCCCAAAATCATTATTCATCACAACACAGGTAGTCTGTAGCATGAAGACTGTGGTGTCTGGTTTGTCTTTGAAGCTTAGAAAGACGGTGGTGAATATTAAACCATGTGGTAGATTTAATGTGGTGGCAGCAGAAATGCCCTGTGACATGCTACCTGTTTAAATTAATTTCTATACAGTGTAAAAAATCTAGCATTTGGGGCTTATTCTGCTCATGGCGTTTTCATAACTATCTGTTTTTTTAGTATGTGTGCATTGGTACCATTTCTCTCCCTTTCTGTCTCAGGTTGCCATCCCTATTGAAGACGTGAACCGGAGCCACCTGCGTTTCACCTTTCGCCACCGCTCATCGCAGGACTGTGAGTACAAATGTCAGCGTGTGAATAATCAGTTTTGCTGATGACCAGCTGCACAATTGGCCACTAATCTATCTGCAGCAAAATGTAATGGAAGATATCCAATCCAAGCAGATGTGTTGCACAGTGATAAATACTTTGAAGCCCACCCTTTGTCACATTAATCAGAGGTATTAGGCTGCCCCTGCACAAAGCAGCATCATGAAGTGTCAGACACTACAGCTGGGATGTGAAAAATGCCTGAGGGGACTCGTTTGTTCATTGGGACCAGCGTGTAGCTGAATGCAGCCAGTGTTGTATGTCCTTCTGTTTTTTAACATCCTTTCTAATTTTGGGGGTGTAGAGGGCAGGGAAGCCTGGTACTGGCAGCAGTGCCATCCCATCTGCCTGCCACATGGCGAGGCCATCCCTCCAGCAGCAGGAGTGGTGCTGGGAAAATGATTTTGGTGGGGTAATGGGAGGTGACAGGTGTATATGTATTGAATGATCAATTCATATGGCACAGAAGACAAGAATTGGGAGGATATCAGCACGGGAAAGTATACCTTTTCCCTCGCAAAGCAATCTGCAGCTGCTGTCAGCCTCTAGTCCCTAAATCCTTCAGCTCTGTTTGCTTCTCACCTGCAGGCAGGTGGTTTGGAGGAAACGGCCAGGACTCAGAGCTCAGTGCTGGCTTATAATCCACTTGGAGAGCCTTCTTGTCATGCTTGGGACTGTGCTTCTGCGGGGACTAATGCTGTTACGAGGCATGCCTTTGAAACTCTGTGGCTTGCCGTTATCTCACTGCAACGGTTGCTTTAGAAACTGGCTCACCTCAAGTGACTCTGGGACTGGAGGGGCATGCTGATGCTGCCAAACTTTAACTTGTCACTGACAATTGACAATAGGGAGATGTGTTGAAAAAGGGGTATTGGCTGGATTATATGGGTTTGTGTGTGGTGTATTTCCCTGCCAGTGAGTGTGTTTACACTTGTACCCCTTCAAAGAGACACCTGGTCATTCATATTCCTGTACACATGAATCTAACTGTATCCAAGTTTGTGATTGTCTTCATCTGTGCAGGCGTCAAGCCGTTTTCTGTCACTTCTGTTGTGACTGAGTTATCCTTTTGGATTTTTGTCTGCCTGCAAACGCTGTAGAATCTGTTGCATTTGCCACTCTGCTGGATTTCGCTTTTGATCACAGGGACATTCCAAATCCTGACCATACCAAGGATACTAGTGTGCCTTTGAACACACTCATTACCTATTCTGTAATCAGTTACTTTGTGATATTAATCCTTGTAAGGCAGAATATCACAGCAATAATACATATAGGAATAAAAATCTTTATAGAGCACCTTTCATAAATGGTGTTACGAAGTGCTTTACAAGGCAGCAACATAAAATAGGCAGTGATAAAATCAACAGGTTTTAAAATAAAACAGATAAAAAACAATGTGGTGTATAAAATCTGGGGAAATAAAACACAGTTGAAAGGAAATTAAAGCTCAAATAAAATCAGGAAAAAGCTCTCCGATAAAAGTAATCACTGACTCAGCTGACCTGCTTACCTCGGGCAGATCGTTCTAGATCCTCGGGGCCCTGACTGCAAATGCTGTGTCACCTTTAGTTTTCAGCCCGGTCTCTGGCATGGACAAAAGCCCTTTACCCGAGGATCTCAAAGTACGTGTTGGTGCGTACAGTACTTAAAGTTCAGAGGTATAGCTGTGAGAGAGGTCATGAAGAGTGTTAAAAGTAATCAGAAAATCAAATGTGATCACGTCACTTACTGGTACCTTACAGTAGCTTAAAGTTCCAGTGTGTAGGATTTACAGGGATATGTTGGCAAATATGGAATATAATAACTGATTATGTTTACTTTAGTGTGTAATTACCTAAAAGTAGGTATTGTTGTGTGCATAAGGAGCGGGTCCTTGTCCGTGGAGTCCGCCATGTTGCATCGCCATGTTTCGACAGTAGCTCAGAACGGAAGCCAAACACTGACTGTAGATACGGCAATTTGTGTTTTTGTGTCGGCCACCGTAGTTAGCAGCCCCTTCGCAATGAGAAAAACGTCCTGAATGTCTTGATCTTTAGTTATCAGAGCAAATAGATGAGCATACATAAGCAGGTGCTGGGCTAGTGGCCTGCCTCTGCCGTGCTGAATAGCGTCAGAGAAACGCTAACATGTAATGTAAAGCTGCTTTATTTAGTGTTATTACCAGTTTAAATCACTGTGTCTGTTTGCCTTGGAGAGGAGGAGACCTCTGCTGATAATCTGGCTCCTGGTAAAAACCTGAGCAATGAACACTGAAGGAATCTTAACCAGGAGAAGTGTCAGCTGGTTGCAATCTGCAATCCTCACTCTTACATGCTATGAAATTCCCCTAAATCTTACACACTGCTCCTTTAAAGTGTAATTCTATTGGCAAAGCCCGCTTGTTTGTAGTAAGGAAACATCATTCTCTCTACGTGTGTAGAGTTTTGGAAGAAAAGCAGAACAGAGATGGTCTGTCAGATGAAGTCCTTTCAGTTGTCCGCCTGTGCCATCATGTGCTTGTGTCCTTCCTGCTTCCTCCACTGCTCCTAGCTAGTACTGAACTTTTAGTGGAAACACAGAGTGACAGAGCTGCTCATCAAGGCCACTACTGGAGCTCATTTGCTCAGTATCTCAGCCCCCTGGTTCAGAATCAGGTCAGCTCTTAACACAGTGCATCAGACTAGCACTCTAACATTGTCAGGCCTCATCAGACTGATGGCTGCTATCACGGATGCCGCCACGGCTGTAAGAGATCCCCGCCATCTTTTCACTTCTGTTTCATCTGTCATTATGCCACTACCTGGTGAGTGGGGTAGAGGGTAGGCTTTAAAATGTGGCATAGTACACTCAACATAAATCTGAAGTGACAGCCCACCTTAGAGGTGGAAGTCTGCAGAACTTCCACACAACTTTGATTGGCTGAAAAAAAGTAACTGCGTCCTGAAAGTGACCTTTTTTCCCCAAATGCAGAGTTGCTGCTCTCCCGAGGAAGTCACTTAAACATTTTTTCTCAACTGGGTGGCATGCGTACAGTGTTTTCCCTCCACTGGTTCCTCTCAAGCCTGCCCAGCAATTATTCACCGGCGAGGCTGCAGGCAGCAAACCAATGAGGGGATTTATGCAGATAGAATGCACGAGATACTTCAATGAATCACGTCTCCCCTGCACGTAAATTTGAGCTTGTTGATCCACAATGATGATATATGTGGCCCTATCCAAACTGCTTGGTTACAGGACAAAGTCATAACTCTCCCGCTTGTTTATGCAGCGCTTCCCCTCAGCAACTCCAAACAGTCACACATGCGTGTGTGTGCACATACACACAAGCAATGAGCATCTTTTCTCCAGCATAGCCGGAGTACACAAACTGTTCACAGCTGCAGCCCTGAGATCAAGTGCAAGTGTTTATTCGTATACTAACAGGAAGTGGGCACGCATGATAGCTTAATCCAAACATTCAGTAATAAAAGTGAGTAATAAAATGTTATTAGCTATTTATTGGGAATCGTTGTGTGTTTGTTACCTTAAAATGAGCCATTTCTATCTATGCGGAGCGGGTCCACCATGTTGTTCTACAGTAGCCCAGAATGGACAAATCAAACACTGTCTCCAGATAAGGCCATTTGTGTTTCTGTATCGGCCACCGTAGTTCTCCTTCACGCTTGATACACAGGAGAGGTTTCAGTTCTGCAACCTCACCACTAGATTTTTAAAAACACACACATTTAACAAATTAATATTCACATGGTGGATATATCAGCTTGTGATTAAATGTTTTTGTCATTGAACCTCCCACTTGCTGTTTGCCTTGCACAATTCATTAACAGTCATGCATAATTACTCTTAATAAAGTAGAAAATAAATAAACTGCTCATGCACAGATACAGTCACAGCATCAACACTGACATCAGAGGGGAGCAGTAAATTCTTGTGCCAACTCAGGAGATGACTCAGGGCCTGTAGTGCCGAGATTTACATTTGGGATTATCTGGTTTGTCTGTTAGTTTGTTAATGACTTGTTGTAAAGCCAGCCTTGTAGCCTGGTTTATTACAATGGAGCCAGCTCTGGTGTTGTCTTTGATTTCCTGAAGATGCACACGTTACATTTAAACACGTACTGTGTCTTATTTGTGTATTACTTTGCAAATATACACAACAAGCATGAGTAGGCTTTTGTATATCAATAGAAAAATAAAGTATGAACACGCAGTCACTCTCAAATATAAACAACAATGTCATGTTGTCATGTGTTTCTTTTTTCGTCCTCCCGCAGCCAAAGACAAGTCAGAGAAGATATTCGCCTTGTCTTTCGTGAAGTTGATGAGGTATGATGGGACGACCCTGAGGGACGGCGAGCATGATCTCATCGTGTACAAGGTAAATGTGAAATAGGCCATAACACAGTTAGAAGTCAGTGTGTGGTGTTCTGGAATGTTTGTTAGTGGCTGCCTACCTGCCAGGCCGCCCCACGTGACCACAGCTGGAATGAGTTCAAGGTGAAAAACTGGCTTATTAGTAGCTACTGTTATAATAGCTTCACTGCCTTGTATGGAGAATTGTATGGTAGCTAGGCATCAACCCACTCAGTGAAATGAAATTACTTTCCAATTAAAATCCCCTGTATAATGATACCCTTGCGTTACTCTGCCCATTTATGTTAATTAAAAAGTTAATGTGGGAACATTTGCCTGGTTTGGTTACTGTCAAATGTCTGTCAAAGAGTTACACATGCAGCAACTGGCAGGAAAACTTACCATTTCATTACAAAATGAACAGCACACATGGATTTCTGTTATTCTGCAAAATAAGCTGCCTAAGAAGACCTCAGCTCTAAATTGTAAATTCTAATTTCCTATTTGTGGAAAACCAGGCAGAAGCAAAGAAGCTGGAGGACTCTTCTCTTTACCTGAACCTTCCCGCCACAAAGCTGGAGCTGGAGGAGAAGGGCTACTCCACCACCGGGAAAAACACCCAGAACCTGGGCAACTGTACCATCAGCAAGGACTCCTTCCAGATCTCCACCCTGGTCTGCTCCACCAAGCTCACACAGAACGGTAACAGCTACTACACTTCAGTTAGCGTTTCTATAGTTTCACAATCTGTTGTCTTTTGACTTTGTCTCTACTAAGAGCCTTTCTGAAGTAGGGCTGCATGATGATATGCAAAAAAAGTCTGAATGGTACTTTTTGCATTTTATTTTCCACTGAAAAAATATATAAAAATGATGATGATGTGTTTTTTCCTGGGGTCTGCACCAAACAAGTATGCTTTCTTCCGTCTGGAATATCATTTGTAGGCCGGGGCATCTCTGTCGCACCTTAACAATTCATTTATAATAACCCCCATCAGTACAAGTATAATACACACATGCACATTTCTGTTTTTGCAGTGACAATATTACATCATCGTATTACAAAATTAAACTGGATACTCCTAAGAAAGGAAACAAATATATAAAAATTCCAGATGTGTTTATTGGCTCCAAATAGGAATGAAAATAGGTTTAGTTGATCAGAAACATCCAAAGTCGTCACATCTGGAGATAGAGGGTTCTCTCTGCACAGGAAAGGAGGCGAAAAACCACAAGCTCAGAGTCTGAAGTTAGCAGATAAATGTGGTGGAGTAGAAAGTACAAGATTTGACTCTGAGATGTAGTGGAGTACAAGTATTAAGTTGCATAATATGCAAACACCTTGAATCTGAAAAGCCACAGTACTTGAGTAAATGTACTGAGTTACTTTCCACTACATGGTGTGAGTAATTATGGTCATAGCAGCATGATAAAAATATTAATGCATAAGGCCTACATACCGTAAATGTATTTTATGCTATGGTAACAGTTCCCCATTCCCCCAAAAAGAAACAGAAAATGGGTCATTGCTGTCTCTCCATCACCCCACGTAAAATGACTTTATATATAAATGTAGTAAATGTAGTGATCATTGCCCAATAGGGGTGGACGATATGGCCCTAATTATTAAAAACGTATTTTATTAGTAATTTAAGAAAATAGAATTGCAACAAAATTAGTGATATAGTTTCACAGTTTGCCTTCAAATGCTCAGTAAAAACTAAAATAATCTCTCATTTCTTTAGTTTGTGAACAACAGCAGTAACTCAGTGTGAGATTCAGATTCTGTTACAATATTAATAGTTCAACAAAATAAAATCTACCACAAATTACACATTTAAACAGCTCCCAAATACAAAAAATGTCCCCTGGGATCTATATATATAAAT
>NC_065518.1:12645510-12743565 GCF_006386435.1 Epinephelus moara | reverse complement strand
ACTAAAAGAGTCTGAGAAGTCCGGGGCTGTTCATAAAACATTCAGGACGCCACAGTTTATTCCACACTACTGAAGCTGCTCCTCTTTTTGGAACCACTGCGGAGTCTGTAATAATTTCACTTAAAGCTATGCTTGTTGTTGACGTGTATCACAATATGAACTTTCCATATCGTATTAACTATACTGTTAACTAATAGAGAGCTACATGAACCATGCACTGCGTGGTGGCCAAGGATCAAGGAGTGTTGCAACTCTCTCTTTAAATGGTGCTGGACAGTAAAACTGGTGTGTTTTAGGACACAGATAAGGGAGATCTACTTGCCGCATACCTGATGAACTACGTCGCACCCAATCATGTGTATGTTGAGCCCCTTTCCCACTGGACAGTAAAACCACCAAGAGCCTGTAACGTCTGGCTTTTGTTTTTGATAGGAAATGTTACAATCAGCATTCACTCTGGGGAGAAGTGACTCTGCAATAGTCACAAGTATTTATCAGCTCCAGCTCTGATCTGCTCCAGTCGCCAGTGATGTAAAACAACACTCGGATAAATACGGTAATTTTCAGCCCTTGATCCAAAAATGCACGACCACACAGTATTGTCTGCCCCAGTCCAAGCAGCACTCAAGCATTATTTAAAATTAGCCTGCAACGAGTTTGAAAGAGAGGCTGAACACGTAAGTAACTGGTATAAAAAAAAGAAGTAACCACTGTATCAGGTTTACTGGCTTCTATGGTGCTTTCTGCTGTTTGCTTATTCTGTTGTCTGGCCTGTCAGTGACGTCAAACGTGACACACCAGCAACAAAACAGAAAGGCACACTCATCTACTGCAGAGCGATGCACTCGGCTCTAGTGCACTGGCAATGGAAAAGGAGTCTATGGCCTATTTTTAGCAGGTTTTCCAGTGTTTAAAAAGACTGCTTTTCGCCATAATTTTGGTGGAAAAGTGGACTTTTCACGGTTGATGGTTTTGCAAAATCCATGTCGTGGCAAAACGTGACACCTGTGATGATGATTAAACCGGTATAATGCCCACCCCTAACGTGAATGTGTTCTAACAACACCTGTGAACATTTGCTCATATGCAGCCCAGAGAAACATGACTTCAATAGTCATTGTCACATTTTCTTGTAAAAAGTGCTCTCACTGAAGAAAACTACTTTGCCAAGTAGACCCTGGATGTTGAAACCAGCTTTGGGCCACAGCCTCTGACTTTGAAAGACAGATTATTCATGCAGAGTAACCATATATCACTTAAGTAGGACTCTGGGACCTCTGCCGTCCTTCGCTCCCTCCACCTGCTCTCTACACGTGTCCACATGTTGGACGTTTGCCCTCGCTCAAGGGTTTTCCTCCATCCTTTCCTCCTTCTAACCTACTTTCTCTTTCTCAACTCTTCCTATCAGTCAGTGTCAGTCAGTAAATTTCAGTCCATCTCTGCCGAGCAGACGACAGCTCTGCTCTGTTTACTGCTGTCAGTCTGGCAGAGTATTTCCCATGGTGCTGAGAAGATCTACTCTTATTAAGCGAAGGAAATCCCCATCTCTGCCCTGCGGCGTGTGGATTAAGGATTTTGGCCTCTTGTGTTCCCGCAGCCTTCATACATGTTTAGAAATACCAACAATACTGTAAACCCTCTTGAACATGTGGGTATTTTCTGACCGTGTTCGTAACATCGTGGTTTTCTCAGAGTGGATTGTGTGAAAAGCTGCTCCGCTGTGTGTGTGAGCAGTCAGAAGCTCCCAGCTCAGATTTCACAGTTACTCTAAAAAGAGCCACTCTATAAACGTATGCTTTACTTCTTTACTTTCCTCTGCGCTTGATGCATTGTACTTCCTCTCTTTTTTTTTTTGGTATTCAGGACTGAGTCACCATTTTAATTAGAGCCAAAATAAAAGCTTCCTCATTCCTCTCAGTGTTTTTTGGCCACGCCTGAAAGAGGGTGAGAATGAGGAAGGGACAGATTCACCTCAGGCTAACTTTGACTGGAATTGAAATTAATTGTTTTACATGCCCAAAGCAACACCCTGATTAAATAAGGAGTACATCATGCCCTTATGTTTTTATTCATGGTAACGCAAAGATAATTTTAAATAGTCAAGCAAGGGCAGCGTGAAAGGAAATGCTCGGAGTGAACTGTTGAAACAAATTGATGTGTGTGGTTTTAGCACTTTGCAGTCTTTTCTTGGTATCAGAGCGCTCAGTGAGCGAGCCTTTTATATCCCTGTAAGAAGTCGCACTGTAAACCTGTTTTTATCTTCTTCAGGTGCAGAACATGATATAATCCTTTTGAATATTTAGATCCTCCTTTCAGGAATACAAAGGTAAAATAAAGCCAGAAAATAAAGCCAGAGAAGATCAGCATCTGTGGTCTGTTAAATACACCAAAGTCTTCTCTTTAATATTTAAAGGAACTGCTCACCCTCAGAATGACCATTTGTTTACTAATTACTCACCCTGTGCTCTATTGAAATTGTGAAGGAAACTTTGTTTTTCTCGCATTTTCTGGTGAACAAAGAATCTAAACAATTGAGAAAATTGTTCATGAATTTAAGTAAAAGAGTCTGTATTAAACAACAGCAAAACTATAACAAAACATCTGTTTACGAGCTCTCACACAACTCGTGCACTATAATCCAAGTCTCATTTATCCAGTCGTATGCTCAGTGCTTCCCCAACAGAGAGTCCTTTTCAATGGGGAAATGAAATTAAAGTAAAACTTGTCTATGCTCTCTTCAGAGCCACACTAAAAACACTAATTTTACCTTGCAGAACACAGGAGCTGCTGGTCTACTGCTGCCTTGATCAGTTAGTTTGAATGTGTTCATGTGTGACTCCAGTGTTTTAAAGTTTTACTTCCGAGTCACACAATAACTCAAACAAACTAACTGATTGAGGCAGCGGAAGACCAGCAGCTCCTGTGTTCAGTGAGGTAAAATTACTGCTTTTGTCCATGGAATCTGACTTTGAAGAGAGCATAGACACATTTCACTTTCAGTTCAGTTCCTCGTCGGAAAGGACTGCCTGTTTGGGAAGTACTGAGCATACGACTGGATAAATGAGACTTAAATTATACTGCACGAATTGTCTGAGAGTTTATAATCAGATGTTTTGATATAGCTTTGCTGTTGTTAAACACACACCCATTTACTTTGCTTCATAAATAATTTTCTCCATTCTTGGATTCTTTGTTCACCGGTGGATGAGAGAAAAACAGTTTTCTTTACAAATTGAACTTAATATGGGTTGAGTAATAAATAAACAAATTAGAGCTGCAATGATGAGCCGGTTAATTAATTAGTCAGTCGAAAGAATATTAATCACCAACTATTTTGATGATTGATTAATCATTCAGGCATTTTTCAAGCAAAATTCCCCAACGTTCACTGATTTCAGCCTCTTAAATGTCAGAATTTGCTGCTTTTCTTCATCATTTATGATTGTTGATGTGAGTAATTGAAGAGTCTTTGGGTATTGGACTGTTTAGACAGTGAAGCTATCTGAAGACATCATTTCAGGTTCTGGGAAATCATGATGAGACATTTTATAGACTAAACAACTAATTGACCCTTTGCTAAGCCCCGCCCTTTTGTGATGGTCCAACAAGCTGTCGGAATAAGCACAGAGCCCACACTGTAACTAACTGCACTCCCTGAAGAAATATTATCATATTTTTGGAGAAACGAAACTGATTCCAGAGAGAAGCAGACAGAGGGGTCTACAGTCTGTGTTTGAAGGATATATCCAGGATGTCAAACTGACTCAGCAGCAACAACAGGTTAAAAAGACAAAGATAGTTAGAAGCTAAAGCCGAACTATAGGCTACAGATCACAGTGTAAAAGTGAACCACCACATCACTGCTGATCGCCACACAAGACAATGAATATAAAGGGAAACTTTGCTGATATTGAACCAGCTGTGTGGCATCACAGTGTGTGCAGATCAATGGTGTTTGGCTTCTCCCCCGCGCCGCTGCTAGAACCAGGGCCTCCACCGCGGGACAGGCAGGGATCTATATTGGGCATGGAAGATGACACTCAGAAAATCAGACAGGTTGTCAACAGGCCAACAGTTCAGCCAGATTATCCAAATCATTTTATTTTGGAGGTAGAGCTGAAAGCGAGCTCATGATAATCCCTCACTACACACAGGAAAATTGTGCATGCACGACTACGGCAATTACAGTAGGTCAAAAATGAACCAGGAGTCTGTAAACTATGATGAACATTTACAACAGGCTTCCAGATAAGTTTTGTTGACCTGGAGGTTTGATTAAAAGCTGTATGATCGTTTGACAGTTTGTGTTTCACAGTCACCTCTTACTTTGTTTTATCAATGTTGCTGCTTTCGTGTATCTCAGCATCAGTAAACAGAGGCGCCGCAGTGTTGGTTTGCTAATGTGAATATGATGGACACAGCATCTGAGGTTATAAACTCCAGGTAATGTGACTTTAGTGTATCTGCTCACATTGCAGGACTGTCAGAGTTGCAAAAGTTTAATGTCTCTTGCACTCACAGAACCACCTCAGCACCTTGTGTATGATTTTAAAAAACCCCACATGGTTGTTGATCTTGATTCGCTGGCATCTTGGAAACACAGGATTTTCACCTGACAGTGGCTTTGAGGAAGAGGAGCAGCTGTCTGCATCAATCTTCAGTCGAAATCATCTCTCTACCAGCCACATACTAATGCGGAGGCCTCGCGTGACCTTGTGATAAATCTCTACTGTCTAACGGAGACCTGCATGGGAGAGGAAGTAGTTCTTTTTGTCGTTGCTGTCTTAGATGTGGCCCCAATAACATGCACAATAAACGTTCATAAAGCCAAAGTAATGAGGTCACTGCGGACCCCAGAACAGGCCTTGGTTAGATTTCCTCTCGTCCTCTTGTCTGGGACGAGGGAAGAATTTTGTTGCAAAGTGCTGCTGCTTACATTGTGTGAAGAGGGGGGCGTTGTGTGTTGTTACAGTAATGTTCCCTTTGAGGGTTATTAAGTTTAGTCTGCGGTATAAGTTGTCATTTAAATACAGTCGTGTGTGCCCTCCTACTCTGCTCAGTGGGTGGTGATGTCAGCAGCCTCAGTTACAGAAGCAGAACCTGCCCACACTGATTACACTAGAACGGGAGGTAATGTTAGAAGCTCAAACCCTCGTCTAAACTGTAGATGTACAGTGTAAACCGCACAAGGAGAAATCAATGGCACCATGCTCTCTTCGGATTTGTCCATCTTGCTTTCCTTTTGACACTTTCTCTCCTTGTGTGAGAGAGACGAGCAGCAGTGTGTGTCCAGGTGAGAAGATTCAGTCTGGTGGAGCAGCTCTACTGCTGATATTTACCTGGCACTTGTGGTGGTGATTTGCAAGGCACCAATAGGTGCTTGGGGATCAGGCTGCCTCGTCACTGCACACTGAGTTTGATTAAACAGAGAGGTGTGTGTGTGTGTGTCTCCCACGGGATGTCATCCCACGCCAAAGCTCCAGGAAAAGGTTTGAGTTCTTTTAATAAAGCAATGCAGAGCCAATCTCTCCGACTGTGCCAGAGTCAGCCTGCTTTATTAAAACCTAGAGGCTCTTTAAAACTCTCACTAATACAGCTAGTTCACTCTTAAGCGTCGTTGCTTAGTCAGTCCGTCATTCTTCTATATTTCTGTACAATTTCTTAAGTTTTTCTCGATTTTCCTTCATTTTCAATTTCAGACACCTCTTCACCCTACAGCAGTGTTAGAGGCTGGCACATTGTTGAGAGCCAACAAAACAACACATCTGAGAATCATTCAAATATTCGACATTCTTGTCTTTGTTGTATTTTTCAAATGTGAAGACGTACCTCTTTTCTCTGTCGTATGTCATCGTAAATGATCCAGGTTTGTTTTGATGTGTTGATCGGACAATGGTAAATGGACTGAATTTTTATAGCACTTTTATCCAAAGTGCTTCATGACCATTGAGACCATGGCAATGCAGCGTCTTGCCCAAGGCATCCCAGCTATTAGTTTGACAACCCGCTCTACCTCCTCAGCCACTGCTGCCCAAACTGAAATAAGCGATCTGACAATGTCACCTTGGGCTCTGCGGAAATTCTGATCTTTGTAATTTCCGTGACAAATAATGGATTCCTTAATTGCAAACAAATAACATATAATCAATAATGACAGTAATCTTCAGTTGCAGGTCTAAGCTCCTCCATCACCGCTCAGTTTAAATTCACCTCAGGCTTCATGGTTGCTCACAAGACATTTCTCCTGAAGACTTACTCAGGCATAGGGAGGGGGGGGATTGCACTCGAATGCCCCTTGCAACAGACTGCTTGCTTTATACACATGACACCTCATCCCTGATCCCCACATCTGAGATGAAACACTCTTTTTAATTAAGCTAGATTTATGCATGCGGTCTCCCAGCGCTGGGAGCTCGTGTGAAGTGGCTGCTGGCTCTTCCCTGGGTATATGCAGTGTGCTTGACTTTACGGAGGCTGGAGGAGAAGCACAGATCTGATGACAGCAGAGCTGGGAGAGGACCTTGCTGGGTGAACAATTGTTTTAAAGGGGACCTATTATGCTCATTTTCAGGTTCATGCTTGTGTTGTTGGTTTCTACTAGAACTTGTTTACATTCAAGTGTTCAAAAACACTTTATTTTCCTACATTAGACAGGAAGCAGGCCAGCTGGGGCCATCTTTGTACCGTTTGCATGTTCTCCCTGTGTCAGCGTGGGTTTTCTCCGGGTTCTCTAGCTTCCTGCCACAGTCCAAGGACATGCACGTTGGAGTAATTGGTGACTCTAAATTACCCATAGGTGTGAATGTAAGCGTCAATGTTTGTCTGTGTCTGTGTGCCAGCCCTGAGACACTCTGGCGGCCTGTGCATGGTGTATCCCACCTCTCGCCCAATGTCAGCTGGGACAAGACATAGCTCCCCCCTGGTTGTTTAGCGGTTAAGGATAATGAATGAATGTCTCTGCTGGAAGTCCGTCACGAATCTCTGCCTTTTCCCCATTGTCCAATCGGACAATCGAGAGGTAGGCCTTCTGTGGTGGTCATGACAACAAGTTTACAGCTGGCAAACAATGGAGGAGAAACTGGTGGTAGTGGTTGCTGGATACCCAGAGCTATACAGCCTGATGTTAGACAGCATATGCCTGGAAATGGCCATCATGGAGGAGAAGCTCCTGGACCAACTGGTGGTACTCCCCGGGATCCACCCTCTTTTTTAGGGTCTCACGTACCCACACAGATCTCTGTTTCCCTGTGCCCAACAAACTATTTACTGACAGCCTCTCACCCTCAACCAGAGCTACAGCAAGTGCCCTCTGCCTCAACATTTTAGGGACTAGATACTGATTACTGTCAAATAAATAAACAGTACATTCATTACACAGGAATGTTAGCGTCCTGTGTGATCGGGGCTTAAAGCTTCACTGTGTCCACTGAGAAAATTTACCAATAAAACCTACTAAACCAAAATCTTTATTACTAGACATGTTCCATGAGGAATATGATCCAAAGTTGGGGAGAAATTAGTCTGAGTGGGCGGAAGTTCGCTGCAGAGATCAGCCTCTCATTGGGCGGAACAAGCCACCCGCTGAAGTCCCGCCCTACCACCTCCGGTTGTGTAGCAGTTTTCAACCGTTTTCAACACGTCCTTTACTAACTTTTGCGGTGTTTGATCTTGCGGGGATGTAGCCATTTTTCTGCCATGGTTCGCGTCCTGTAGGTGATATTTTTGTGGGCGTGTTACACCAAAACCTGTTTCCCCCCGGCAATATTTTTGCAAGCGCACCGTTGCTGTGGCACCGCCCAGAACGATTGTGATTGGTTGAAAGAAGTACAAGCAGCGGGGCGTTTTTTTCTCCAATCTCAAAGTGAGAGTCGGCCCAGCCAGACCTTTCTTTTCTTGAGAAAGGTCTGGTGAGCGAGACTAGGGAGAAATTAACAGCATCCACAACCAAGATTACATGTTTCCCTGACGTTAGCATGTAGCTACATGTAGCAGTGTAGTTGCAGCCGGGGAATTACTGTAACGGAAAATCGCTTCACTTTCTAGTGCGAAAAAAATTACCAATAAAAGCTAATTAACTAAAGTCTTTGTAACTTTACACTTTCTAGCAGGAATATGATTTAAAATTGGTGAGAAATGAGCAACATCTGCAACCAAAATTACATGTTTCCCTGATGTTAGCATGTAGCTACATGTAGCAGTAGGCTATGTAATGTAAACACTTGCAGTAACGTGTCTAAAGCAGGTGATCGAATCTTCTCAAAAGTAGAAAAAAAGGTTAGAAACAGTGTAGTGAGAACAGTCTCACATGGATTACTTCTACATACATGTACCTCATTATTTGAAGCTTTGGCCGTGTTCAGTATAACCATCTGACACTGTAACATTATATATTTGACAGAAAAATCATAATAGGTCCCCTTTAACATCCTGTTTCTGCCTCAGCTGGAAGCAGAAAAATATTGCCTTAAAATAAATGTTGAGAAGTAAGGTTGTACTGTACTAGCTGCTCTGACATCACTGTGTTTAACAACCCTGCACTTTCCAACGTAACAATCAAAAACAAGGTTGTTACTGTTAAAGGAAAAAAGAACAAGCTATTAAGACTTCTACTTAGTGGCTGTGTTTGTGTGTAAAGTGAACAGAAAATTGTCTTGTCAGGCAAGATGTACTGTAAACAAACATTCAAATGATAATGTGGGGTCTTTTGCATTTCAGTTCTACAGTGACAACGTAACCTATTCTCCCAGAATTAATTATGCCGGCACTCTCCATCTGTCAGCTTTTAAATTCAGCTGCCTACAAAGACATCCATTCTCAAGCCGATATTATTTTGCTTCTTGTAACTCCCATGCAAACCACAGCTCACACACGCTTTGCTGTCCCATGTGCTACAGACGGTGTGGCCTCTTAACAGCAGTTCCCTGATGGGACCGTGATGCTTGATGATTTATTTTCATTTCATTACGTTTGTTTCTCTGAGCCGCTAAACTGTCAGTTTTCAAATCTATATCTCCTTTGGGAAGGAGATCCTGGTAGCTTAGATGAGGTCTTCAGACTAGACCCCAGTAGGTTGTCAGCTTGCAGATGATAGGCATATATCACTGTCTCGCCATGCCTGATTGGCTTTCCTGTAGCCAATCAGGCATGGTGAGCAAAGAGAGGGAGCAGCTAGAGGTGAGGGTCCCAGGAAGGCAAGTCAGGCAGGTCTGCAAACCATGTTTCCTGCTTTTTCCAGGCAGGCTTGGCCTATGGTACATCATGAATATGCTGTAAGAAGCTTCTCTTTCTGCCTCACATCTGGATAGCTGCGACGATTAGTCGAGTCATCAATTATTGATCAAATGTCTTTTAATTTCAGAAAAGGTTTGACTGCTGTTCACGAGGCTGGCGTACACAATGACTTAACAAATTGACATGAGTGCATTTTTAAAGCTCCCAATTTGATAATCTGCCAAAGGTGGTCTGAGCAAGCGCTCCCCTGAGCGTGATTAATCACATCATGACTCATCCTCTTGTGCCTAAATTCATTTTCCATGATTAAAGTGAGAGATCTAATAGAATGACTAACACCGTGTTTAGGAAATTTACAAACTGACTTGTGTGTTTGGGGGGGGGGGGGGACATCTTAAACAAATGGCCCCACAACACTCATTAAATCCAAATGTTCAACCTTAATTGTCATTTCTCGTTTCCTCTCCATCTCTCTTCACGCTGTATTACCATTGGCAGGATGAACTTCACGCTGTGCTTTGTGGCAATGACTTTTTTGTTTGTTTGTTTGTTTGTTTTCAGTGGACTTGCTCGGCCTGCTGAAGTGGCGCACCAACACCAGCCTGCTGCAGCAGAACCTTCGTCAGCTGATGAAGGTGGAAGGCGGCGAGGTTGTCAAGGTCAGTGACAAAAGTCATCCTGCAATCTGCTGACCACACCTTGTCTGTGGTCTTTGTTTTAATGAGTTACAAAACTGGTGCATTCAAAGCTGGAGCAAAAACTGATGATCTGGATATTGTTTGCATGATCCTGCTTAAATCAAACTGAAATCAAAATGTATTGATGTACATAACCATTTAGTGCAGGTTGTACAGATTTTAGGGAAGCATTTGATGAAGCATTTAAAGATACTCTGAGAAATAACATCACAAAAATGCCGATGTAGGCACTGGCGAACTATTTCTGTTGCAGAGCTCAAAGGTTGTATCCTTGAAAAAGCACCTCACCCTTTTGCCTGCATACAGATTAACAACTCAAAGCTTTAACAGTCTCAGCAGCCGGCGACATAAACAATGCACTCACAAACCTTAGTGTTCCTGAAAGTTACAGCTTCTCTGCAGCAGCTCCACAAATGATTTCACTGCCTGTTGGAGGAAACAGGTTGCTAATCTTTTTTGGGTTGTTTTATTTTTTGTAGTGAGGAGGGAGCACATAGGACCACACACAGTGTACTGAAGGGCAGGAGGTGACCTGCTGTCAGGAGTACATGCAGGCCCTTTAAGAGCTCAGCGTGGGGCAGATGAATAAATCACTCTCTAGACAAAGTTTAGCATGGGCTGGTTGGGGGCCCGGCGGATTGCAGCGTGTCTGACGAAGTCCTTCACCTAGACAGTTTTGATCAGACCAGATAGATGTGTCAACCACAGCTGGACCAGTTCATTAAACCACAGGGGTGTGATTATTATTATTACCACCACATTAGCACTCAATCTCCCCAAAGCGCTCGAGGCTGTTGGTGTGCAATTAGATAACACTTTCAGCTTGGCATTTAAAAGACAATTTATCAACAGGGGTGTACAGTACATTGTTATGGGTGTGTGCTGTATATTAGATACTATGCATAAAGATTAGATTGTAGATAAATCCTGGGAGGTTTCAGAGTGCTGTGTTTTTATCATAATACCTCTTCTGCTTTAATCACCCTAATGTGATACTGTTTCTGCGTGAACAGGTCACTCTTTCCTCGCCTCTGTCATGCAGTCTGATCCTACTGCGATCGAACCGTGCTTTAAACTCGACACAGTGCACACCGTGTTTGCTTCTCGTTGAGAGCGTGATGAATCTCATCCATCCTGAGATGACAGACCAAGCACAGTATAGAGTGATGGCTCTGTTTCCGACACGTTTACATCTGTTTTCACGTCGCCTCAGAATTGGCTGAGTAAATGGAGCATGTTTCCCCAGAGAAGCGGGGTGTATATAGTTAGTGTTTCTGGAGGTTCTGCTGACAGGGAAATTATTGCTGTCTTCGGAGAACCATAGTGGCTCATGTTAACAGCTTTAAAGGGTGTGTAATGGGTAGCACATACAGTTGTGCTGTCAGGGCAGGAGTTCATTGAGTTACACGATACAGGTTATAAAGGCTCATAGTCAACATGTTGCAGTCATAATATTTGGATTAGGACTTCATAAGAATTCCATATAATTGTTAATCAACTTTAAGTGGATTCATTTCCTAATGGGCACCAAACATGTTGGAATACAATCAACAAAATTGCCCAAATCAATGATATCCACAACTACTGAATTAAAAATTGACTATGTTAGTTATTGAAGGCTCTGTATGCAACATTCAGAACACAAATATAGCAGCAAACCCCTGTTTACTATGTTAAGATATAGTGGAGTAATGGTGTCCTAAACAGAGAATGAAGTCACGCTCCATCCATGTGTGTTGTAATCTAAGCTTCTCTGTTCTTCGTTGTGGTAGACGGTCCCGCCACATTTGCGTGTTAGTGCATGTAAGGACCTGTGTGTGTATCCTACTGGCGAGTTCACGGTAGGCAATCTGCAGTACTGGAGCCACATTCAGCTTTTCAGCTCCCCTCTGTGGCTTTGACAAAAAAATTAATGGCAATGAATCACAGATTTGTTTTTAATTTTCATTTATTTTACTAGGTGGAATCTCTGAAGTCATGTTCTCTCTGATTTCAGAGAAGAATTGAATAAATTAGTGGGAAATTTCTAGAGGCTCCTTTATGAGACCATAATCTGTTTTCAGTTATGATGTTAGTTTTGTGGATTTTTAACATGATCATGATAACATGATTTAATTTGTTTCTGTAATTCATCATTGTTGTAAGCCTAAAGTGATTCTGTCATCCTCCAAATGTATAAATGTGTAGACTGTACACCAAATAAAAACATGTCTTTTAACAAATTTCCAACTAAAATGTGCGTCACGCGTCTACGGCCAGTGCCTTTTTTTTTTTTTGCTAGATTTTGCCAAACCTCAATAGCAATGGTTAGGCTGGAGTCTCCCTAGCTGGGCTCGCTGTGGATTCTGAAGATGAAAAGGTCTCGGAGGAACTAGAGAATATATTGTTGTGTGGACAAATTCATTGGCTTTCACCGCTAATTCTGCAAAATTTAAGTACTAAATAATCAAAAATACCCCACTGTGTTGTTGCCACCTGGTGGTAAAATATATTAATGGATGCTTATTTAGACCAGTTGGTTATGTTGATACCTTTATTATAACACTTAAATATGTTTTAAAGGTCCAGACAGGGTTTTTTTTTTGAGGCAGGTTTTGGTAGAAATGGTTGCCGACCCCTGGGCTGGCTGATCTGTTCTCATATGGTGGTTACCAGCAGTTACGGTAACAGCGACAGCATTGTTGCAAAGTGTAATGGTCATCCCTTGTTCTCCCCCAGCTCAACATCAGCTCTGTCAGCACTGTTTTCATTGTTAGCATTGTTCACACTGTTAGCACCATAAGCTGCCACCCACCAGCTTAGCCACATTTTGCATTGAACATCAACTGCATATTTTTGCCATGTACTGATATGTACAGTACATTAATGTCACATTAGGATAACGATTTGAACTGCCCAGCTCCAACTGGGATGTATTTTGTTCTTCAAATAGTGTTCACGCCCAGGTCTCCCTGCTCCTGATTTTCTGCCCCCTCTCTCTCCGTCAAAGATCCTTGATTTGACTGATTTTATGTATTTCAGTGTCTCTTATTACATCTCACTCTGTTACCAGGATTTTTATGTCTTGTTCCTCTTGATATGACAGATAAATTCACTCGGCCTAAGGTCATTTATCACTTTAATGTCACCAGCTGGATGTGAAACGTCCTCCCTAAAAGAAGGAAATGACTATCAATTTGACTCGGTTTGATTTAAAAGAGCAGTAAAAGCAGGTCTGCCATTTTGCAGTGAGGCTGAGACTTTCCATATCCACACTTTTTTTTGAGTGCTGTGTTTTATTGTGTGCCTGCCATAACATGCTGTGTATCTGTCATTCTAGTTTCTGCAAGACACTCTGGATGCTCTCTTCAACATCATGATGGAGAACTCTGACAGTGACACTTTTGATACTCTGGTGTTCGATGCCTTGGTAAGCAAAGAAGCAAGCACTAACAGCAGAGGTTTCATGTCAGTGGGAATAAACACTTAGAGGCATTCAAAGCTCAGATGCAAATATAAGATGTTGTCAAATCTTTCATATGCTAAACACATCTTTTGACTGGCATCTTTACTCTGTGTGTTGGGCCTTTTGATTTCACCAGAATAACCTGTTTGTCTGCAACTACCTGTTTTCTGTTTAAGCTGTAGCTCTAAAATAAGACAGTAACAAATCCATTTTTTGTTTTGGGACAGAACTGTAAACCATCAAAGCATCACAAGAATAATTTCACAATCTTTTTTATGTTCTGTGTTTTGATTTGTTTGAGCCATAAAGAGTCATTGTGTACTACACAAATTTCTAATGTTCAAGAGAAGAAAGGCACTGTGGCACACAAGTTTTGTGACAGGATGTGTTTAAAAGTATGCAGAGTACACACCTTAACTTCCCACAAGAATGTAGAATGTGTGCCAGGGATACGCCTCAGAGGAAAATGCCTCAACTGCGACACCTACTTGCATCTCTGTTAACACAGCATTGCAGTGCAGTCCACAAGTATTTGTAGTTTCAGGTTTGACATATACCTTTTAATAATATGATCTTATATACTGGTTATGAAATAGCTGTGATTTCTACAGTGTGGATTTGAATGAGGCTTGGGTAGTGTATTTTTCATACCCTTCTGACAATTAGCCTACTTAGATCAGTCTTGCTTGAGTTAAATACACATGGCCCATAGAATAATCAGTGGATAGGAAATAAGTGCCTTTCTTGCACATCATTGGGCTGAGTGGAGGTGACGAGTTCAGTAAAATCATGTAGCTAATAAACTGCTTTTGTGGTTGGAAGAAGTCATCTGGAGATAAAGGCATACATAGCAATACTCCCAAACAGAGGCAGAGGCATTTTTCATTTTACTAGTCCTGTAAGGTTATCCCCACCACTCGCAGTTACCATCCCCTTTTACACTGCCAGATTTTCCCGCGAATGTTGGGCCGTTTTGCCGGCAAGCTGCGAGTGTTTAGACACACAGAGCCGGATTGGCGAGTTGATCCGAGGGGCCCAATTTTCCGCCTCATAGGGTAGTCATATTGGCGGAACCCTTTTAGTTTAAACAGATCGAGGCTGCTTTCCGTGGGAATGGGAGGGGCGGTTGATGACTTGTGGGAGGAGCTGTTGATGACGCTGCACGTGCGACCCACTGGCGGTGGATAAACAGGAAACAGCTGATAGCAGGAATGAGCAGCTAGTAGCAAGAGGGAAACACAAACCTGACAGACACTGTAAAGATGAGCAACTGGGGAGACAAGGAATTGCGCGCCCTCCTTGCCCTCGCAAAGGAAGAGGCCATTAACCGTCAGATGACGGGGACGGTGAGGAACGGGCCGACTTATGAGAGAATCACCGAAGGACTGACCAGCCGCGGCTTCCCTCCCACGTCACTGTTTACGTCACACGCTGAGCTACATGTTTTGTTACTTGCTCACGCCCCCATTGCCCCGAAAAAGGCACATTCTGTATGAACAAAAGTAGGTAGGCGGCATTTTGCTGCACTCCTCGATTTTGTTTTCATACTGCCAATGCTGAAAAAAGACTGATTGGGCTTTCCTGCAAATTTGCACAATTTCTATCTAAAAAGGGCTACCGTCTTTCTCAGCTCAGCTGCCAGTAGAGACTGACCTCTGGTGGCGTGTGCTGTGCACTACATCGTCTCAACACAGGATCTCCGCATCAGGTTTGACAAGCTTACCGTCAGGATTTGTAAATACCCAGTTATACTGTAATACCGTGGTATCACCCAAGCCTTATTTGAACTCTCTCCACCACCAAAGTCGGTCTTTAACCAAGCTCAAGTTCTTTATTCTTTTCAATTCTCAAGCATCAGGGTGCTCACTGGATTGAGCGTGTATTATTAAAGCTGAGTCTTTACCGCAGCAGCTTGGATTCGAATGTGGCCAAGGGCCTTTCGCTGCACTTCATCCCTTCTCCCCTACCTACCCTGCATCTCTCTCATTATCAAAAATTAAAAAGGTCAACAATTACAGAGGAGTAGTTGTTGGCAGTGAAAACCCTAGGCCTCAGACAACCTCCAACAATTCTCATGAAGTATTTATTTTAAAAAAGTTCACTCAAGATAAAGCTAAATCTGAATCTAAGAAATAAAATAGGGCACGTTTAAATATAGGGCTAAAGCATAATATAGAAATACAACTTTTAGTAGAAGGTATTTCAAATGAATGAACTGAATATCAGCAGGATGTAAAGGGGAATGTAGTAAATGTATGTACATTATGAGAATAATAAATATACACAGAGTTGTAATCAGTTGTCAAAAAAGTAAGTAAATATAGGTAAAATGACAGTATAATGGTAAAGTGCTCTAAAATTGCACTGTAAATTAAAAGTGGCTGACTTCCTGTTAGGTTTAGGGTATGTAAATTTGTGTTTTCCAGGATAGCAAAGGCATGACCTGCCCTACTCTACCTTACTCTGCCTCTGATTGGCTTACCCTAACCAATCTCACTCCACTTGCCTAAACCTAACCAATCCAACCAACGAAGGTGACGAGCACTAGCCAGTCAGAGGGAGAGTAGGTCAAGTCATGCCTTCGCTAGGAAATGCAAATTTGCTTAGGGTAGGATTAGAGGCTTTTTTTTCTAGTTTGGAGATGTTGCATCTGCCAAGTTTCATACATCTGCTTGAAATTTAAAGGTGGGGGCTTTGTCTTTGCTGTTAGGGGCTCTATCGAGCCATTTTGTTACACCTGAGCCCCTCGGTCATTGTCTTATTTACACCCCATGGGCTAGATTACAGAGCCAAAACAAAATGTGTGTATTGCAGCTCACAAATTGTTCCCTATTGTTTGTAAATAAGAGCTGGGCTCTTCATAATTTAGAGAGGGAAGTGCAGACACACTGCATCTTAGGTGGTTTCACTGCTGCATTAATCTGCATGAATTTGTAGCACCAGGGTAAAATTTTGTTCATGTTGTTTGTCGAACATTAAAGGTCTTATCTTCCTGCAAGATAGAGCACACAAAAGGCCAAAGGAATTCACCTCTTTCGTGTATTAAATCAAGTATTTGTAGCCAAAGTGTCGACAAAGTATCTGGCAGAATTTTATCTGCTCTGTCATCACCTAACATCATGGGGTACATCTCAAAAGAACAGTTTTCTCTCATAGAGAAAGGAGGTTGAAATTGTGTTGTCGGGGGTCTTAGATTATCTGCAGGGTAGCGAATTGAGAGAAAATGGTTTTCTGCTCAAATGCAATCTTGTTTAATTTCCCAATCTATTTCAGCATATTGAGTAAGACAGGCAGGTTTTGCTGCTCTCCATTATGAGCCGTGTGGTTCACATCTTAATGAATATGTCTTTGCTCTCTGACAGGTGTTCATAATTGGGCTCATAGCTGACAGAAAGTTCCAGCACTTCAACCCTGTTCTTGAGACCTACATTCGGAAGCATTTCAGTGCCACGCTGGCGTACACGTGAGTTTATCGCCCTCTGTACGAACAGACCAAGGGCATTTACAGCGATCAATTAGACCCCACATTGTGTTCAGCAGATTTAACAGACTCTGTGGGATTGTGTTTGCAGGAAGTTGACCAAAGTTCTGAAGAACTACGTGGACAACGCTGAGAAGCTGACGGAACAGCTGCTGAAGGCCATGAAGGCTCTGGAGTACATCTTCAAGTTCATTGTCCGCTCCAGAGTCCTCTTTAACCAGTACGTCCTCATGCACACTAGACATGTACATATTGTGATACTCTGACAAAGGCCAGTACATTGATGACACTGTGGATACATATCGATTTGTATATATAAATATTTCCTATACCATACCAACGGCTGTCTATAAAGATGAACAACATGTCTCCACCTCCTCCCACTGACCAAAAATGAAGCCAAAATATCCTGAATACATCCGCTGCCATCATGTGCTGGGGATGTCATTTGGAGCCAAACTGCTTGTTAAATCCAAACTTATCAGAAAATGAAAACACACCAGTATCATAAGACCTACCTGAAAACTACCTTATCTTTTAGTTTGGTTCATGTTCCGTCTGCTAACATGGAGTTGGCGGGGTTTTAATGATCTATACTGCAGCCAGTCACCAGGGGGCGATCAAGATGGTTTGGCTTCACTTTTGGGGAGCTGTCTTGCCGTTCATCTTTATTATTCATATTTTATTTATTTATTTATTTATTTTATTTTTTTTAATTTCCAGAAAGGTAAGTGTTGCTCTAACTTTTTAGAATATAAAGGATGCGGGTCATATATCATTGAATAGAACGTGAGTTGCAGACTGTTTCGGGGGAAATATTACAGTAGGCTATGCAAACACTGGACCCTACGCAGGTGTGTGTGTATCCCATATATATGTATATCCAACAATGGACACATAAGCATCCGCAGATGGATACAATCTAACTGGCACCCCCTGATTTAAAAGTGAGGGTATGGAGGGCCACACTGTGTAAAACAATCTGTTTGTTTAATTATGGATCACCAAAAATACAGTCTGCTATATTCTTACAGAGAGAGAAAAGTTAATCATGTGTTGAAATCTAACATTTTGATGCATCGATAATCATTTTATAATCGAATTGTTACCCTCCGAATCGTGAGGTGCCTGGAGATTCCCACCTGTAGTATTTTCGTATTTTCTTCTTATATTTCTGGGCCTGTCTTTACTCAGGTAAGGACAGGCTTTATAAAAAGTTAGGGGCCAGGTGCCAGACCATAAGCAGCAGGCATCCAGGAGGCACAGCTCTGAAAAAATTCACATATAGTGAGGCAAACTGCCAAACAAGAGTGAATCTGGGGTTGGCAGGGCGTGTTCAAAAACAGAAACTGACAGCCCTGGCTCTTACAACTTTAAGCAAGTGTTTCATTGTCATTTCATAGTACAAAATCAACATTGTGTGCAGTGTTCTCGACTGCTGTGGAATGAAGTTGAAACGGGTAAAAGTGATTGGTATTTACGGTGAGCTAATTTCTATGGATGTGTTTATAATTGGCTCTGGAGATGTTAGATGGATGATAATGTTGTAGAGCCGCAGAATGAAGCTGTTGGTGGCAGAGGGGCTGATGTATGATCCCGGTCTAATTGAGTGTGCAGAGTTTGATTGGTTTTTGCTGGATGTCTAGAGGATGCTTCGTCCTTTACCTCACGTATCAGACTACAGTGATGTCACTCTCTCATGTAGGGCTGTCCATGTTC
Source organism: Epinephelus moara (assembly GCF_006386435.1). NCBI lineage: Eukaryota > Metazoa > Chordata > Actinopteri > Perciformes > Serranidae > Epinephelus > Epinephelus moara. Next base: position 12,724,991 of record NC_065518.1, on the reverse strand, counting down.
ACAGTGTGTTAAGTGGTTTCTGTCACAGGCTAACCGGCAGCAGCCTCCAACTTTAAAGTGGACCTCCTGTCTGTGTTTTGTCATTGCTGAAGCACTTGCTTTGGTTGGTTGCCAGTATCAGCGCTGTTGTTGCCGAGTTAGACTCAGAGTTAGGAATTCTTCAAAGCTGTAAAGCCGCGTTTGTTGAAGCCCTTCCTGCAGCTCTGACTAGAAGGTGCCAAGGCTACATCAGCACGTGTTCGGCTTTTCATTGCGGGCCAGTGGAACATTTCTATGAAATGGCAGAGGAGATGCTCTAATCACACGCTTTCCCCCTGTGACTTGAGACTGGTGTGGCTGTCAGGAGCTCACTCTGCTCCCTGGTGCTGCAGGTGAGAGGCAGCTTTAAGTAATTGTTGTTGTGGGAGCCCTGAGACGGATGCCTCTAATCCTATGATTTCTGTAAGCCCTCGACAGTGACTATCCTGGACCATGTAATACCCGCAGCCCCATGAGAGATTGTAGCACCACAAAACCCTCCTCTCTGGAAGAAAGCCAGTGAAATCTGATGCGGTGGAGCAATCTAAACACTTCACCCCTCTTTGACCTGCCTCCCTCTGCTTCAGTGTGTGTTTTCAAACATTTTCAATTTCTCTCACAAATCCTAATTTTTAATTCATTAAATCTGAGTGCTTGACACACTTAATTACCTTGCAGGGAGCACAACGTGGCTCAGTTAATACCCAGTTTGTGGAGATTTATGGGCTCTGCAAGTGGGATCAAAAGCATTTGCATTTTTGGGGGGATTATGGAGGAAGCCCTGCTTTGTGTTCCCCATGCACTTAGAAAATTGGGAGAAGTGTTTTCTACAATTGTTCTATGATCACTGGCTTGTAGTAGCTGCAGTCGCTGGGCAGCATGTGCTCCACATAACCAAACTGGCAGAAGAGACATTAGTACTACTACGGCCTAGACATTATTAGAAATGATTAGAAAGTAACGCCACTGAACCCTCACATGACATTTGCTTTCTGTTCCTCGTATAGTATTCGAGGAGCGCCATTAGCATAGATCATTAATATTTCTGAATTTTGTTTCCACATGACAGCAGGCAGGTGCTTCAGGGTCTTGTCATGTTGTTTTAAATGCTAATCTGGCTGGCAGCTAGAGTGATGTCTGTGGCTCTGATCCAATAATATTTGCATTGATAACACACATGGGCCATTCTGCTGGCTGCTTTTAATGATTTAACAGGGAAGCATCAAACTCTTGTTATTTCCACTGCGGGCGGGGCTGTTTACACAGGGATGAAACAAACAACAGCCTTGTGATCATCTGCCAATGTAATTCTCCACTTCATCTCCTCCCAGGCTCTATGAGAACAAAGGAGAGGCCGACTTCATGGAGTCCTTGAGGAACCTTTTCACATCCTTTAATGACATGATGAACAGTAATTCAGAGAACACTGGCATGGTGAAGGTAGGCCGACTATCACACAAGTCCAACTGCATGCTATCTCTCAAAGTCAGTGCCAAGAAAACGCTACTGCTGCTGCTGCTGCTGCTGCGTGAATAGTAAATAACTGCTGCTGTGTGAATAGTAAATAAATCTGCTGTGATTTGCTTTGGATGACATGCTCTGTAATTGGAGATGCATCTGTCTTGTTAGATGTAAACTAATACAGCAGCTTATTAGACATTAATGTTAGTGCTCTGTGTGTTGCTAATGTTAGGCTGCTGCACACTGATGGTCTTAATGTCTTGTATTATCTGTTTCTTTCACCTTTGTCACATCTCATTTGCCTGTTCTTTACTCTCATTTGCTCTCCATGTGACCTTGGTAGGGCTGCACATAAAATAAAACAAGGTATATTACAGAGCATCTCAAATAGGTACTTACACTTCCTCTCCTGGCATTGATTAAACTCCTAAAAACTTACCTCTGTTCATCAGAATTACACATTCAGGAGTTTATTCCATGAAAAAAATCTCTTTATGCCTTAAAATGGATTCGATGTAACTTTACACATTGGCCTCGTTTAGTATGCGCAGAGCTATGAACATGTAAATTCACAACACCCCTCTGCTGTTCTCCTGCAGCTGGAACTTGCCTGCTTACATTCAGCTCTGCTCATCAAACACATAAAACTGTAGTTGTAAACAGTAATAGACAACATGAGCCTTTGACTACCATATCAAACAGCTAATAATGTGCTACCTAAGTTAGATAAACCTTGTTCCCAAACACCAGCTCCGACACGTCGAAGTGAAAGTGAAAGTAAGCTTGCAAAATACTGATACGTAGCCTGGCTTCTCCTCTTAGCCTGTTTTGCGGTAGTGTTATTGGATTGGTTCCTTACGTTTGTGACATAACAAACCCTGGCTGTATGAATCTGTGCTTTTGAAAATGCGCAGCTTCGGTGTTGACTGCCTGTCTCACTCATGATATGTCTTGTAGCATAAGAAAAAACATCAAATTGACATGTTAGCAAGGTTTAGGGTTTGTACTAGGGATGCACCGAATATTCGGTAACTGAATATATTCGGCCGAATATTGCAAAAAAACACACGTTCGGTTTTCGGTGGAATAAGTGAAAACCAAGGCCGAATAACAGCGGTGTGTTTTGATAACGCAATCAAACAGCGTGCAGTGATGGACGGAGTAAAATGTCGGCAGTGTGGCGATATTTTACTCCGTCCATCACCGCACTGGCATTTGCGACTAAAAATAGTTTTGTGCGGGCAAAATAAATCATTCAGCATGCTGTGTGAGTACAGATTAAAACCAGCAGCAGAAACGAAACGTTTGTTTTGATCCCTCTATGTTAATCATTTATTGATGCTATTTTTGATGTATGAATAAGTCAATAAGTAATTTATTCCATTGAAATATCATTGATGTATTATATAGAAGTGATTTATCTTTTTATAAATGACAAAAGGCACATCTGCCTCATTTTTGCTGTGGTATCGTGACACTACTCAGAACCGTGATACTTTCACTGGTATCGTACTGTGACAACACTAATCTGGAGGGGGTTCATCTGCTAAAACTAATGAAAAACTAAAAAACGGTATTCGGTACTCGGTATTCGGCCAAGCGTTTAATATTATTCGGCTTCGGCTTCGGCCACAAATTTTAGTTTCGGTGCATCCCTAGTTTGTACAGTGTTGAAAAACCTGGAAAAGTCATATAATTTGAAAATTTCCAGCCCTTGAAAAGTTAAAAAACAAACAAAAAACAACATCAAAGTTTTTGAAAAGTCATGGAAACTTGCTTCATAAATACCTGTATAATAGAGTGCATATATACCGTAGATCAGTTGCATCACTCTGTATGGGTAACATCAGACTTCAGCCTGAGTTGCACCTTCCGCTTAGTCCAAATGTAAATTCACACAATGCCTGGAAAATATTATATATACTGATGTCTAGTTTCACTTGGACAAGTATAATGCATGGCATAAAAAAGACCAGGACTTGTGTGAAATGCAGACTGCGTAGTTGAACTTTTGACCTTTCAAAACATGAAAGAGGGATCACTAGCTAGCCATGCTAAACGAGCTAATGTTGAGCACCAGGCTATTGCTACTGCTGCTGCTGCTGCTGCTGCGCTTTCCTTTCATCCACCATCAGACAAAAGACCATTTCAGGTGCTGTGTCCAGAACTGAAACCCTAACTGCAGAGGTGCTAGGGACACTAAAGGTGGCTAATTCTCATTAACGTTACTCCCACAAGTCATGTGAAAACATATGCCAGCTTTTCCCCAACAGCCAGATAGCTCCCAGATTTACTGTGGTGAACACAAGTGCTCATTTAGAGTATGTGTAGGGAATTTTAAATTTTGACGTGGATTTTTATTCATATTTTTCATGTAACGTTACACAGACGCTTCAGAGAAAGCATCGTGACAATCTGCTTCAAAGGCGTGGAAAAGTCGTGGGAATGTATCGGTGAAAATGTGTATGAACCATGAAGGTTAAATACTTAATAACCCACTCTCTAATCCCGTTCTTATGTCTGTAAAACAAAAATGAAGCTAGCACCCAGTCATCTTAGATTTGATTAGCCTTAAGACTGGAGACCGGCAGGAACGGCTTGCCAAACTCTGTCCAAAGGTAACAAAATCAGCCCAGCAGCCCCTCTGACGCTCATTAGTTCACACATTTTATCTTGGGCCAAGGTAGAGCCAAGGTAGCTGTTTCTAGTTTTAATGCTAAGCTAAGCTAACTGTCTTCTGGGTGTTGATTTATACAGTATTTACTGCACAGATTTGAGAGTGCTATCGATCTCCTCATCCAGCCCTCACCAAGACAGTGAGTAAGTGTATCTCCCAAACTGTTGAAGATTATGGTTCAGCCTGGAACCTCAGTACTTTTTTGTTATTGACCGAAATGCATCTGCAGCAGCAAAAAAAAATCAAGAACTGAATTATTCAAGGCTTTACTGTGCAGCCCTAACCTTTCAGGTTTTTCTTGCATCCAAACACATGATGTATGTTTGAGCTGTGCTGTTTTCTTTTGTCTGTCTGTACTTGTATGTGTTTGTTTGTGGTTTTCCTCCCTCTCCGTTTCACTCTGACCTTGACTGTCCTGTGGTCTGGGGCTCCTCTGGCCTCTAGCTCCTCCTTAAGGTATTTATTTCTCTGCCTTTGCTCCTTGCGCCTTTAAGCTCCTTTCCATTGTGTTTGCATTTCATTGTCCTTGACCCCAAACTGAGTGACTCCAGATACGAAACAAATCCACCAGCGTATATATATTTTTTTTGCAGATGCACTCGAAACCACACGTGTGCACACACGCTGATGTGCACACACCTATGCTTCTAGAGATAACATAATCACAGCGTACATGCACCTTGGCACACCTACAGTAGATCCATGTGCACGCTCAACCATAGGAGCAGCTCAGGAGTCAATTAGGAGTCAGTTGCTGTGTAATTGGGTGAGATATTAGCTTTACTGTCAGTAAATTAAAAACTGATGAAAGCACTGTGACAGGTGGAAGCTAATGAGCAGTCCCATCATACCTCAAGTCTGAATCCTGATGAACATCTGGACAGACCGACACACACACACACACACACACACACACACACAAATAAATGCATACTTCTGGTGACTGTGAGGCACATGCAGGAGCAGGAGACACAACTCCTCTGAGACTTGTTTTGACACTTCACACATCACATCCCTGCACAACAGGTGGGAATTAAGTTGTTGCTGAGAACAAAGTAAAAAAAGACGTTCTGTTAAAATTGCTTCTTCAAGGGGTAAACAGATGCAGTTGAGCAGAGCCAGGATTGCTAATTGAATCAAAGTCGAACACCAACTTTTGAAATCCAAGTTTCAGTCTCCCCACCTCTCCCTGTCTGCAGAGAGATGTGAAGGTTATTTACAAGCACTAAAAATACTTATTTAGATGAGAGGATTTTATTTGGAGGTCACGACTAGATCCATGTGTGAAAAATCAAGCTAGAGACACTGCGCAGTGTTCAGACTCTGCCAGAGATGTTCAGAAATGTGTTCCTCAGAAAGGGTTTCCAACAGAATTTTTGTTCACATCATTACGTTTTCTGAAGTCGGTAACAAAGTATTTCCTCCTCCTTTGAACATGGCTAATTACCTTTCACGTATTTTCAGAAATAAATCATGCACAATAACAAACAGCGGATTGTTGCCGGTGATGTTCAGTGTGCTGTATGGCTAATCAACCTCTGCGAGACAGACTGGCACTGCTGCTAATTTGCACAGATGCTGTATAAACACCCCAGCCCACCTTGGCCGGTATTTAGCAGCAGGCAGTTAGAGAGGGAAGTTTCAGCTTGCTTAATCATTCCCATTATTAATGGAAGGCTCTGTAATCAGCCACTGGGTGCAACTGATGTCTGTATTATAGTATCGATGGGTAAGTGTAGATTGTATCTGGCTGTGTCTATCAAGGTATCATTACAGAGAGATCTTCCTTTGGTCCCAGTTTATTTATTGCCAGCCTTAACAACACCCCTCTGCCCTCAGGTAGACTGAATGTAATAAATGAAGATACAGTGGGAAGGAGTTGATTAAAGCATAGCTGCTCACAGTATCAGACAAACACTTGGTAGAAACAGAGCAGCAAACACACATCACAACAAATTTATTCTTGGTCATCAACTGTTAATTGTTCTGGTTCATGGCTCACAGTAGGCAAAATGTGTACTACGGCATGTTATTCTACTCAGAGCCACACTGTTTTTATTAGTGAAACAAAAGAGGAGGACACAGAATCAGACACGTTTACACTTAACTACACACAACGCAACGACACACAATTCCCACCTTAATGTGTCTCATAAGGTTGGATGGAGGAGCTGAAATATCAATCAATGACTGAACTAATTAACATGGAGCTGAGGATGATGTGGTAATGGATTCTTTTTATTTTTCTCATTAAGGGTGCTGCACTGAAGTACATTCCTACCATCGTCAACGATGTCAAGCTGGTCTTTGATCCAAAGGAACTAAGGTAACTTTATATGCTCTATTGTTCTTACAGTGACACCTACAACACAGAGTTATAATATGTAGGGATACACTGATTTATTGGCCAAACATCCATATTGGCTGATAAACCTGAATATTTTATGACTAAATGTTTCTAGAGCAGCAACAGTAAAATTGAAACGGCAAACTCACAATATAAACTCAATATCTCACTGGAAACACATCTAAAATGTTAAGAAAAGAAATCCTATCCCTTAAATCACAATACTGAGTGAAGTTTAGAAAGAATAAAGAACTCAGTCCTTCTGTCCTCTCTGCTCCTCCCTCTGCTGCTGAGGAGAGTCACTGCCTGCAGGTCACAATACTGTTGTTAAGTTTTAAGTTTTGTGGCAAACTGAGCTAAACTGTTAGACAAACAGTTGTTGTTTTGGCTTGTTAGTAACAATTTCCTATCAGCTGGAAAGCGCTCTGTGCTTCTTTGAAACATAATGTTAGTACCAGTGTATGAGAGACTGCGGACAAAGCAGAATGAAATATAATTTTCCTACCTGTTTTCATGTTGCCACACAGGTGTACTGACTTTTTCCTCAAGGAGGTTCTCTGTCTCCACCGCGGCATCTCTACTTGTTTCTTTTTGTGTGTTTATGTGTGTGCGTAAAAGTGGCGCAGCAGCCCCAAAGCTGCTGCAGCACGATAATGAATTACACCAAAACGTAAAACAGTGAGCTAACAGTTACAGATAAAAGCACTGGTAAGGTCAGAGCTTCTCAAGACTGTGGTCGTTAATAATTTAGCGCCACGGCCGTTTACTACGGGAGACATTAACGGGGTTAAAGCTTCACAGATCCATGCAAATCCAAAAAAGCGCGTATCGAAAGATTGATCTCGGATTTTATGAATCAATATCGGGTCATTCAAATGAAGATCGATTTGAATCGAAAGGAATCTGTGTTTACATTGGCAGGAAGAGAGCTCGTTAACTTCAGTAGGCAGCCAGTAGCCGGAACTAACAGCTAACGGAGGTTGCATTGAGTAACATTGTGAGCTGTACATGCTCAGTTCAGTAGAAATGAGTAATTTGAGAAGGTAAATTATGACGCACTCATGCTGTGTTTAAAAGCAGTCTTGCAAAATGTAGTTTTTGGCGAGAAACTAGAATATAAATAGAGTTCTTTAAGGGAGAAATTTGATGATGTTTTCACAGCGGTATAAAATAGATAGTAGATAGAGAGGCTGTAATGATGTGTAAAGTAAAAATGCTTTTGAAGCAATGACATAAAAAGATATTCTTCATGTGAAAGAACTTTATTTTTTAAGGATTTTTATAAATATGTATAATTAAATTTGTGCTTATTGATGAATAGTGTAATAAAGGGCTGAATAACTTTATAACAGTTTATTTTTTTTAAATGAATGTGTGTGAATTTTAGTGCATCCCTAATAATGTGAGGGAAAAGTTTTCATTGGAAGAGTTGAACTGAGCTCTTTGTGAACAGTTAATGTACTTCTTTCTTCCTTTGTGTTTTTTCTGGAGAGCACCAGGGCAGCACATCAAAGCAAATGTTTGGAAAATGCCCACATTGGACTTAAATGTCATTTTGCTGAAGAATGAAAGGCGAAATCTTAATTGCTTCTGTTTTTCGAAGTGTCCACTTAAATTAAAATTTCATGTTTAGATGACTCCCTAACAGCCTGATGGGACACTGTGCCTCTGCAAAGACTTGAAATCACCATTTATTTATTTATTTATTTATTTATTGTGTCTGGCTCTCTACCTTAGGCTGTTTTTATTCAGCAACTTTACATTCAGTAGCTGTACTGTGATGGGCAGTGGTTAAACATGCTCAGGTTGCCTTGGAAACGCACCAACTGCTCCACTCAAGTGTCCATTTCAGTTAATGTTGTCTACCGTGAATGTCATCTGGCACAGCTTAATGCTTGTCTTAATAATAAATGACTTCTGAAGTGTCACATGCTGATGTAACTGCGGTACCAAATCATACATTTGTAGTTATGTTGGACAAAATGGAAAAGAAAACTTGATCATCCATCTCAAGGACTTTCTCTTACATTATAGAAATGAATGGACTTTAAATTTGAAGTGACCAAAACTTAATTTGTATTTTTAGGGCAGTGTTCCAAAACTGAGAGGACATTTCATTTGTGACAAATGCCTCATGGGCGTGCCCTTGATTTTCTGGCCCATTTGAATTTCTTTAATCTGTTATGCTATAAGGACACAGCACCAAAAAAAAAAAAAGTTGGCCTCGTTTATGGAGCGTTATATTTACAAATATATGAAGAAAGCTTCACTAATGTATTCAGTGAAATACTTCTCAGCTGCAAATGAGTCTTTGAAAACACATTTTCATTCAAACATTTTTATCATCTGTAAATATTTAGTTCAAACAAATATAGTCAAACATGAGTCACACTGATTGTCTCATAATAAAATATGCATACCGCACACAGACGGTTGCATCAGTAGGATGGACACACTGGGAAAATAAGCAAGTTGCTTCAGACCAGGCTGAGTCTAATGTTTGTCTGTTAAAACTAAGTTACTCTCTCCCTTAATCATTTAATATTCCTTCTGTTGAAAGTTAGGAAAAGGTTGAATTAAAATGTCTGTGGGAAGTGGCAGAGCCAAAACTGGCACACTTGCCGCTCTTTCTTTGGGCTATTTTAAGATAATTTCTGCATTAACGAAAAGCTTTACATGTTGGGTCGAAAAAGGTTTCTAGCTTTAAAACCTGAAGTACAGTTTCTCACAGCAAAGCCACATATTTGATGATTCAGGCGGTTGTTTGTATCATCTAGTTGCTAAATTAATCAAAAAAGACGAGACAAGATGCTGACGGGATCTGTCCGCCTCCGCTTAGTCAGACTTATTAGGGGAAACTTGGTGTTGTTGCACATTATTTCAGCAAATACTTTACCATCTAAAAACACCCTAGACACTGGGATCTATTTTTATGGCGAATCAAACACTGGCACAAGTAGAGCTGCTACATGTAAGTATTTTCCCAGACCTTGAATTGTGCTTTGCCTGTTCATTTGCAAGCACACAGCAAGGAGCCCGTTCCATTTGCCCACGTCCAACACCTGGGCAGCAGCCATTCTCACAGCAGATTCTGGGCCACACAGGACTTCCAATCCCCACCTCTGGCCTCGGCTCCACTACACCACTATCGCAGCTGCAGTGAACGGGGGGGTCTTTTGTCGAGGTGAAAGACAGTCTTTCAGCCCATCCATTCCATCTACACCGTTTGTCTGTTCAGCTCTAGCCACTTCCTCGAAAGATTTCTTTCCCACTGTCCCTTTGGATTTAATTCTTTGTCACTTGTCCTCAGTGTGGGACGCTGCATCGGTTTCAAATAAAGTGCTCACTCTTATTATGTCACTTATGATAAGGCACAATAAAAGTTTGAGATTTTAAAGATGATTCATTGATGGCTTCCCTTCACTCCCTCCCTGTACTGTGCAGCCAAAGCAACCATATGCTCTCCAGCTATATGGTTAAGTACAGTAAAACACAAAATTGGCACATTTGTGGAGACATTTTGGACTGCTGTCAGGACATGTTGATTGAATTATTGGGTCGCACCTGTCTGGTTGACAGTTCCAGTGTAGTTCATAGTAAAAAGTATTTGTGTTTAAGTCGACAGCGTAATGTGAACTCTGCCATCTTTTCTGTAGTTTGAGAGGAAACCACATGAGGAAACTTGATCGCAGCTTTAATTCTGAAAGCGGCGCTTCTTATGAACCATTCACTTACCTATAAATCACAGGCCTGGCTTTTTTTCATGCCTGAGTAAAGGTGGCATCAGCTGTTCCCGTTGTTAGGGCAAACCTGGCTCAGCGTCTGAGCTGGAGGCGACTAAATTGAAGCCTTGGGGGCGGGGGGTGATTCATCCCCTGCCAGAACCTTTTCTCTCCTCCTTGAGCCTCAGCTTGCCAGCACAACAAGCATCTGGCCTCTTCATTGAGGAGAAAACTGTCAGCTTTATGTGTGTGCATGAATGCACATTTATCTTTCAGGCTCTAAATTGCCGCATGCTCATAGTTTGATCTTGAGCTACATGTTGGTTGTGTTAACAAAAAATCATAAAAATATTTAGTTGAATAGTATGTGCAGGCATAAAGGGATGTATAGAACGGGAAACTCTTCAGGACAACAGCTTTGTGAAGAGAGAAGCAACATTTAAAGTCTACCGCAGCCATTGAAGGTGAAGGCCACACACACCCACACAGGTGTTTTCACTCATCTGGACTGATTAGACTCCTCTCAGGACTGTGTGGGTGTACAGACTGTGCTTGATCGACATTTCTCTGACTCCACTGGCAGTTTTGTTGATCCTGTTGGGAAATTTAGACTTTATCATTTTAAATCTATGAAATTTAGAGACCTAAGCGAACGTCCTGCAGGAAAACAGGTCTAATTATTTGATAACCAGGTGTGGACCATATGGATAGATTTTTTATTCAGTTGAGGACATCACATTATACTTCACTCTACTTAACTTAGACCTGTTGCCCTTGTTCGTGGACACATTTTTGTGCTATCTTGTGGTAGTAATAGCACAATACACTAATCCATGTAAAAACAAGATGGCAGCCATCTCTGCCAAGTCAGTCTGCAGCCGACCCCGACACAAAAGTGGACAAGGTCCAAAACCTGATCACATTTTATGGTTGAAACTTAGTTATTTATGTTTAATAATGTTTGTAGTTTGATATGGTCACAAATTTGACCAATTTTAGCAACAGTAACAAGCTAAGACACTGTTAATTAGGAAGTACTCATTTGGGGACATTGGGATTTTATTATTGTCTCGTTTGAGAACATTGGCACTTAATTATCATTGAAAATGTTTAGTTTTTTGTATTTATCAGGTCCTACTGATACCAAATAGCTGGGAGAAATTAAAAATGCACAACAAACAAAAGTTAAGGTCTCAGGAGGATGTAGTTTGCAAAAACCTTTTGGCCCAAGGTCTCATCACAGGATATTTTCAAGAGCTCTCAGCCAAATATTGTGGCCTTCATCACCACATGGAATTCACTCAGTCGTTATCGTGTGATCATGTCGTTTGGCTGTGTCTCAGGATGATTTGATCCCTGCAATGTTCATGTCGAAGTGTCCTTGGGAAAGATACTGAACCCCAAAGGAGGCGTTTTAATGAGTGATCTCCATGACAACCGAGTAAAATCCATTGCTGCGTCCCAAATTTCATACTAGCATGCTATTTAACACACTGATAGTATTTGAGATTTTTTAGTTCATTTGCAGCCTTAGTATGAAAACTAATAGTACCTGGCTTGTATACAGTATGCAAACACTGGACACTAAACCAGCATAAATATCCAACAATGTACTTCAGTAGTGACGACAGCGTACATAACAGACAACGTCAGACAGCTCTTTAACATCAATTACGCTACATATTGAGTGTAACTAGAAGATTTCCCTTTGTTAGGCGTAATATATGGAAGAAAAAACAAAAAACCAAGACGTTCATCTTGCTTGCTGTCAGGTATGAAAAATGCTGGTAGAGCTGAAGTTGGCACGGCTTACTATGGTTATGTGTCTTTGACCAGCAAGGTCCCAGAGGAAAATTTTGCTGCTCACAATAGTCTTTTCTTTGTCTCATCAGAAATAAATCTTCTTATTTGGAGATGACTAAATTCTGATCTGTATCTCCTAGCCCGTGAGGAGCAAAAGAATAAATCTGTTCTTTTAGCGAAATTGCAGCATAGCGTAATTAATGTTACAGAGTATTTTTGCTGTGCCCATAGGCTCCTCAGAGGTTGCTCAACTCTGAGAACCTAAAATACACGAAGTTGAGACTTGAATTTGATCACTGAGACAAATTTATGAAACTGTGCAGGCTCATTTACAAGCCAATCTAGTTTTCTTCTGGATCTTATTGTTATCTCAAGGGCTGATTATTTCAGGCAAAGATTACTGCAGTGAGAGAGAAAAAAGAGTATTTTAAGATCTTAAGATTAGACAAGAGAAAGGCTATTTCTCAGGAGCTGAATTTAAGAAGTATGAGAAAATTGTCAAAATCATATTTGTGTTATATTGAGCTCGCTTACGTCTAGGAGTAATAGGCTGGACAAAGAAGACATCTCATTTTGAATTTTCCTTTCCTCTGGGGAGGCACTCAGGGAGTGACATAATAATTATGGATCAGTGCGTCCACAAAGATTCATATCTGTTTATTCACATAAAAGAATGTTGAATGATAGTGCACATATTGGGTATGCAATTCATACTAGTATGGGATTTTGAACGCAGTGCATGTGCTGATGAAGGCCACGAGATGTAGCTAAAATAGAAAAAATGTCCATTAAGTGACCTTTGTGCTAAGATTCTTTTGTTAAATTAGTATTTCCAAGGTCATTAATACCCTTTTACCACCAAAATTAGTGCGTATGTGCAGGTTTTTTTGAATGATGGAAAACTCAATTAAAATAAGTGATAGACTGCTTTTACATTCCCAGTAGGCCAGAGCTGTGTACAAGGCTCTGCAGCTGATGAGCATGCCTTTCTGATTTTTTTGTTTTGTTTTTGGGATGGGTCATGTTCAATCCCACATATGTGCTGAAAAACAGTAGAAATCAGCATGAAGGCCACTGGGAAAAAAGTCATGGTTGTTCATTTTTGTTAATTGTCTTTTGCTTATTCAGTCTCTCTCAAATTTGGTCTTTGAAAGATGTGTAGGCGCTGCTTGGGTAAAGACTGTATTTTGTGGCATTTCATCACTGCATCACGTCGGTAAAGGGGCTAAAAATATCGCGGGCACTCGGGTGTCATATTTCCATCACTGCCGATTGAAGCCGATCAGAGCTAAGCCAGTAAGTAGCTGTGACTGCTACAGAGTCATTTGACCTGGGAGTGAATGCTGAATGTAAAGCCCCTTTTACACCGCCAGATTTTCCGTTGGGCCGCTTTGCCGGCCAGCTGCGAGCGTTTAGACACACAGAGCCGGATTGGAGAGTTGATCCAAGGTGCACAATTTTCCGCCTCGTAGGGTAGACATATTGGTGGAACCCTTTTAGTTTAAACAGAGCGAGGTGGCCTTCCGCAACGGGAGGGGCTGTTGAAGACTTGTGGGAGGAGCTGTTGATGACGCCGCACGTGCGACCCACTGGCGGTGGATAAACAGGAAACAGCTGATAGCAGGAATTAGCGAGCAGCTAGTAGCAAGAGGGAAACACAAACCTGACAGACACTGTAAAGATGAGCAACTGGGGAGACAAGGAATTTCGCACCCTCCTTGCCCTCGCAAACGAAGAGGCCATTAACCGTCAGATGACGGGGACGGTGAAGAACGGGCCGACTTACCAGAGAATCGTCGAAGGACTGACCAGCAGCGGCTTCCCTCCCACGTCACTGTTTACGTCACACGCTGAGCTACATGTTTTGTTACTTGCTCACGCCCCCCATTGCCCCGAAAAAGGCGCATTCTGTATGAACAAAAGTAGGTAGGCGGCCAATGCCAATGCTGAAAAAAGACTGATTGGGCTTTCCTGCAAATTTGAACAATTCCTATCCAAAAATGGTTTAAGTTTTCCTGTGAAGAACAAAAGCTAGATGTAAGTGGGTGTGTAAATGGGCTGCATAAACCTTTAAGATTGAGTAACATTGTAGTAGCAATATACATTGTAATGTGGCACATTCTCTGTGATTTAGTCAGGAGACCTTTCATAGAGGAGGGAATAAATACCTGAGAAATAAAGGTACTTCATCACATAAAACTTTTGTAAAACAATCACGATCCTTGTCATTGATTTGCAACATTGACTGCTGTCCTCTAATGCAATCATAGCTATCACTGGTAGCGAGCTGTTCTCAGAGTTCACCCCAGATCGGTTCCTCTGGGTCAGTTGACAAATCTCTTTTGTCTCACATTGTCATTTCCTCCAACCCCTTGCCAAAATATCTGTGAAGTACCTGTGTGGGTGTGCAGGGCCTTTAATTGCGTTTTGGATGGTTGCTCGTGATGGGAAGTAGTCAACCAGCCTAAGATGCCTGATCAGTCTGACCTTTCGTCTCTATTGTCCTCCATCTGTCTCCGTAGCAAGCTGTTCACCGAGTTCATCTTGAAGGTTCCTCTGGGTCGCCTGGTGAAACAGAAGCTAGACTGTCTGATTGACATCGTCCACAGCGATCTCTTCGCTCATCACGGTGAGAGCACACACACACACACACACACACACACACACACACACACACACACACACACACACACACACACACACACACACACACAAACTGTACTCACATTTATTCAGTGCATGCACCTTCACTCATGGTGCAGTAATATAGGCAATCACACACACCACCTGCCTCCTCTTGCCAGCTCTGTATGAGCTCATAGTAAAGGTCATTGGTGAGGCGTAGTGGAAATCCCTCTTGTTATTTAAGATAGTTAAGCAATCCCACTGCTAAAATCGCCAGAGCCTGTCTGTATTAGAATATCAGTATTCCCATCTGCTTGGTCTGCTTCAAGTCTTCGCCCATCATTTCCTCTGCGTTTTACTATTTAATCCCTTTTCTATAAAGTGTGTTTAGCAGGTGTCTTTTCCTTTTCCTTGTCTCACCCCAACAGCACTCCAATATCATGCACTTTCAAACAAACTCTTTCATAGTACACATGAGCAGCGTACTGTTGTATATTTTGGCCACGTTGCAGTAACGTTAAATATGAACAGCAGGGTTGTTGATGAGAGTCCAGTCCAGCCTCTCTGCAGCCAGGCTAGCCTGCGGCGTCCTGCAGTCGGGCCCTGCTGCAATGATGGTTGAGGGGCCAAACATTTTTGCTAGAGGCAGCAGTCCTCTGAGGCCATGTTAGGTAAGGTCCTGATTTAGAGACACACACACACACAGACACACAGACACACAGACACACACAGACACACACACACACACACACACACACACACACACACACACACACACACACACACAGTACTGTCCTGTGGTGGTAAATTAAATGCAAAGTTCCTAACCCAATGAAATAGCAACAGTGATTTAATGCAGCTGGCAGGGACAGCACATGCCTCAAAGCGGTCGGCTAACGTAAAACAAGTGGACAACAATTATCCACTTGCCCGGCTGCTCTCCCCCTCCACCATCAGCAACATGTTCAGTTCAGCAAGAATGTACAAAAATGAAATCATGAAATGGAATTTGGACAAGGTATGATTGATTTGTCCTAATGAAGAATTTAGTCTGATATTAAACAGTGTAAATGTCTCTGCCTTTAACCTAAAGGTTCAGTGGTTAGAATTTAGGGGGATGTATCAGCAGAAATGGGATATAATATGATAAGTATGTTTTCTTTAGTGTAAATCACCTGAAACTAAAAATTGTAGTGTTTTTTTTACCTTAGAATGAGCCGTTTATATCTACCGAGTTGCACAGCCATGTTTCTACAGTTGCCCAGAGTGGACAAACCCAACACTGGCTCTAAATAGGGCCATTAGCATTTTCAGGTTAGCCATCATAATTAGCAGCCCCTTCTCGACAAGCCAAACACTGTTGAGAAAACACAGATTTTTAACATTAAACTGCTTTTTTCGAATGTGTTAACTGCTTTAAGTCATCAGGTCTGTTTGCTTTGGAGGGGAAGAGACCCATGGCAATAATTTTGCTCCCAGTAAAAACCTCCTGAATGTCTGGATCTTAACATTAAGTTATCAGAGACAAAGGTGAGCACACATTAGCAGGTGCTGGGCTACTGGCATCAGAGAAACACTGATTCTTAACATGAAACAGCTGTATTCAGTATTTTTTCTGGCTTTAATCACCTGCTCCGTTTGTTTTGAAGAGGAAGAGACCTCCGTGGATAATTTGGCTCCCTGTAAAAATCTCCTGATCAATTAACACTGAGGGAATCCTAACCAGGAGTTCATGCTTAGCATGTGGGAGAAGTTTCAGCTGGTTGCAACCTGCAGTCCTCACGGCTTTAATGATCCAGTCCTTTCATACTTTTGCAACATAAAATCTGATTAGTGGATTTGCAGAGTTTAGTGAGTACCTATTGAAGTGCAGTGCCCAGTGTGTGGTGCTCTGGTCATTACTATTGATCTGTTGGTGTAATTGTAGACAGGCGAGCCTCCCTGATGCTTGTGAATGGCCCCACTGATCAGCTGGAGGACTCGTTGCCGTGATGTAGATGTAGGCTACCTGCTGGTCTGTATTCACAACAGTTCTGTGCGCTGGTGCTTCCAGTAGTCTATTAGGTGCATGAGGGTTTTTAAACTGTGCAAAACCAGTGATGGAGAAGGCTTAACTGCCAAGTGAAATTGTCCTTTCGACATCAGCACCAAGCTGAGCTCCACTTTGGAGATGTTTTATTACAGATAATGAGCAAATGACTTAGCCAGGCAGTTTTTAAAGGTAGTCTAATCAGCTGTAGTAAGTGCACATGCTCTCGGGACTCATTGTTAGCCGCATCCTGGTCCCCAGGTGGTCCCTGAAAGGTTCCCCTGACAGCCGATCCCAGAGTGAAATGTACTGGAATGTGTGCAGCAAATGACTGCCCAGCGAGAGACATCTACCTAGGTGGTCACACCTTAGCAGGGAGTTTCTAAACACCACACGCTCATCAATATGCATTGAATGTGCTCTCTGTTGGATGTGTTTTCTTTCCTGTAGGCTGCACAGTGATTAACATATTAACTGTTTCTGTGTAAAAGCACGTCTTAAATGAGTATTTTTCGGTCCCCAGTGGGCTTATTTCTGCTCAGAATGTCAACTTTAGACAATAAGACGACATCCCTCTCTCCAAGGGTTTCATCTATACGTTTGAAATTGAAATGCTGTGCTGAATGTGATTGGTATGCATACGCAATTCCCTGCTGCAGATGGAAACTTAATGAACTCAGAAAAGAGGGAAGTTTTTTGTGTCTTCTTTTTTTTATTTCAGAGGCACAACGTTGTGTCACCTTAACTGTTTATGATATAAAAGGAGAGAGCGGGGACGGGCGCATAAATCACTTGCAAATGGGCTCATTGGAAGAGAACAAATATGTCAGCTGCTCTCCTGGTCTGTGTTAAAGGGGAAAATCACTGTAGCGTCTAAAATCTGTTTGCGCTGGAAGTTTGAGGAGCGCGCACATGGCCTGGCTTGATAGTTCCACTCTGCTTGTCCCGCTCCCCACCCTGCTACCAGTGTGTGTGTATGAGTGAGTGTGCATGTATATGTACGCTCACATGTCGATGGCCATTTATGCGTCAGTGTGTGTTCCCACCTGTGTGTATTTTGAGTTTGGAGGAGGTGCAAAGGGAAAGAGGGCCCTGTAAAAACAAGGTATTAAACACACCACACAATGTTAGGCGCCCTCAGATAGGAGATTTGCTTTTGTGTTCAAACCCTGGGGGATTATGAAACACACACATATACATAAAACCATACAGTTTGGCGGATAGCTCGATGATCTGTTCCACAGCGCTAAAAATATTTCCACTGCAGACATGGTTGTCACTTTGTGTCAGGGCTGGACAACACGTGACAGGGCAAACTCTTAACACCCATTACATTCCTTTTCAGGTGTTTATCAGTGAAAGTTTCATGTGGATAATAGCTGTATTGTAGAGCAGCCTGTCCACAACACTGCCATCAGACGTCAGAGTCTGCTCACTAATGATTTGTGGAGCGTTTTCAGCTGTTTAGTCAGAGCATTTGTCAATGCTGTAAACTCTGTCGAAGCATGTTTGGGTAGAGCCACTGAGGAGGACTGGGGTTATTGTTAATGGGGCTCTAGGGGTGGCAGAGTCGACAGGCCCAATACTTTGGTGCAAAGTGAAATATCTTGACAACCATTTGATAGACTGAGAAAAATCCTTCTAACTTTGAAACTGTGAGCTTTAATCTAGCAACACCACCTAAATTTAAGGATATTACTAGAAATGATGGTTAAATTTCCATTTAATTTGTAAAAGAATATCTATTTTATATTGCTATGAGAGCATCAACCAATTTCTCCATCAAACAACTGTATTTACTCAAGCCCAAAAGCTTTTACAAAATACATTTGAACCCATTGCGATACTAATTTTTACTGAATAGAGCTTAGATGCATCATAATGTAACTAAATGCAGCCTCTGTTGGCCACCGTCTGCTAATAGCCAACATTAACTAGCTCTCATCCTGCTGATTTCAACACAGATATGTTGTTGACAATTTAGCATTATCAGGGACAAAATAGATTACATCCCGTGACACCTTGATAGTGAATCTACTGTGTCCTTTTGTCCTGAAGGCGTCCAATAAATCGGTGCATCCTGAGAGGATAATCATGATAGTCTGATATTCGGATAAATGTTCTCAATTTTGATGACCTGCCCTGTAGCAACACACCCAGGCCAGACTGTAAATGTCTCGCATAAGACACCCCAAAATAAACAGGAGAGATTGCCATGACATTTGCTAAATACAATCACGCTTACCAAAGAGTGAGCCTTTTTTGATTTTAGTGTCAACTTAACCTTTCATTTTCATGTAATATGTCTCAAAATGTAATGGGAACATTACTTAGAAAATTGAGAGAGCAGTTTAATGATCCTCAGAGTGTGAGCCTTGTGTATTTTGGTCAGTGTTACCATAACTTTTGCACCACCCTTGGGCCAAAAAAAATGAGGAAAATTGACATGTACATGTTTTCACTTTCATGCTCATCAGAGGATAAACAACTTTACTCTGGCACCACCCTCAGGCCAAATTTTACATATCTATTGCACACATTTCAAAGTGTTCTTTCTATTTTTCATCCTTCCATTTGTTCAGGGACAGGCTAGCCATTACAACTTATGGACAGGTGGGAAATATTTCAAAAGTGGGCCCCTCATCCACACCCACCCACCATCTCTTAGCTCTAACACCAACACAGGCATTTTAAAAATAAGCTCTTGGCCATTAGCCTTGAAGTGACAGAGATGCTTATTGGTACTTATTGGCGTAGTGTGCGAATTTCAACAGGGTAGTGTTGTCTCAAACCAAACACGGCTGTTGTGCACTTACCGGAAATGACGACCGCAAATTAGCTAGTTAGCAAACTAGCATTAGCATTCGCAGTACCAAATCATTACAGACTGCTGAATTAACCCAATAAACATACTGCTGGCTTATACCCGACAACAGTATAGTGGTGCTTAGTGCAAAAAACACATGTATTTGTACAATGCAGCGACGTTCACGGTCGCAGTCCTCGGCCGCTATTTCCAGTTTGAAAAGTGGTCCCTCCCCTTCCGCTACGTAGCCAAGATGGCGACCATTGACGGTGAGAAGTGTCCATAGTTCCACACTCAACTTCTTGACCGTTTTGAGTGCACCATCCTGGTACTCAGAGTGCACTACATTTTCCATACTTCTCAGTGTGAACGCACTTATGCACTCACAATATTAAGTGTAAGTACAGAAGTATGTGATTTGAGACACAGCAGCAGTCTCTAACAACCATTTCCAAATCCAGTGTTAAGGACCCATCCAGGCTGTGCTCTGTTTTGCATACATATACTCAACGTGATTACAAAACACAAAAGGTCAAGTCAGTTATTCAAAACAAAGGGAAAAAATTCTTTGAAATAAGACTGTGACAGTTGTTGTCATCCTTTTACCGAGAAAACAATGCCCCCAGATGAATGATTAGAGAATCGTAAAATCAAACATTATGGAAATGACTGCAGGGCATTAAATCAAAAGCTCAAATCATGAGTAAACAAATAGGCCTAAATTACCCTTTATCCATCACCATTTCCAAATCCAGTGTTTATAATGTGTTGATTTGTGCAATTTAGATGCTGCATATCATAGTGCACTGAGATTTATAATTCCAGGGCTGGTTGGCCATCTTTGACCTTTCGTAGGTGACTGGTATTTGTTCATTTATAAAACCATACTGGGTAAACTCCCTTCATACATTTGCACTTTGATTGAACAGAAATCTGACTGTAACTATAGACTGAGATCTCAAGATTTAGTTTTGTTTTCTGTCCCTAGTGCTTGGACTGAGCTGAGAAAGAAGGCTTTCATGTGCTCTGCTCCTCTCACTTGGAATAACCTTCAAAAAGATTTGAAACTACGTGAACTGGTCTCTCTACCTGACTCTAAAGCTCTCATAAGTACAAGGATGAATGTGTCGGTTGGTTCTTGTCATGTCATTGTGCATAGGTGTTCTAATATTCGTACATGTTATTGTATTTCTTCTGTGTTCGACTGTAACTTTTTGTGTGTGTGCTGTTGTCTTGGCCAGGTCTCCCTTGTAAAAGAGACTGTTGATCTCAGTGGGACTTACCTGGTTTAATATGGGGTAAATGAAAATAAATAAAAATTCCAAGACTCTTTTGAGACCCCTGTATGCGGAAGGTTTCAAATACATTCAGAAAAATGGCCACGTTTACCCTCACCGATTGTAGCCTAGATTTGGAGCACTATGTGTCCCCCCATGCCCGATGACGATGCATTGAGCATTAAGCCATCACTGGACTGAAGAAGAATTAGTTTTACATATTAATGTCTTACAAACATACCCTGCTGCTTCTTGATGCCTTTTTTAATTGCAATAATAATTTATGTTTTGGAACCCACATTTAGTTCATAAACTATATCCAAGTAGAAGCTTCCCTGTAATTATTTTTGAATTAGGGCTATTAAAAGCCATCCAAACAGAGTCCAGCAGCTGTGTGAGATTTCGTAGATCGCAAGAAGAGAGTCATCATGTAATTGATGCACTAATCAATGTCTTGAGTCATTAAAAATGAAATTTGAAATTCTCCAGGAGTCTGTATTTGTGAAATTGCTAATTACTACGCAATACATTCATTACCCTTTTATTACAGAGCCTCATCATGATCTCTGTGTGGGTTTATGGTTTATGGTTAATTCTAGTGATAATGATAGTGAAATGGAAAACGCTTTTGAAGACAGTCGACTCAAGTCAAAGATGCTGTTTTTTGTTGGTGCGTGTAATTTCTTTAGGAAGAGGTCAGAGAACATAAAATACTGATTAGATTCATGTCTGGATACTGTTTATGAAGAGGTCACCGTAGTTCATGCTGTTCATTATGCGTTACATCCTGCTGTTCATCAGTTGGCCTTGAGCAGTATTGACAATTGGCAAAGCGTGTGTGTGTGTGTGTGTGTGTGTGTGTGTGTGTGTGTGTGTGTGTGTATTTGTTTTCATGAGTAATGAAGTTTTATTTTGTCCCAGTTGATTGGCTTATTAAAGCTGTAACATTCTCTGTGAGGCAGAGAGATTGTATTGATTGTGAATTGAAATCCGTTGCTGGGTGGCCCTTTAGTGCGGCAGTTTCTCTCCACCCTGTCATTATAAAGATTGTTATTTGAAGAGTAGTTGTCCCTGCAGGCTGCCACTGTATCGGTGATGATTTCACTCACTGCTCTTTTGTTCTCCTTCTTTTCTTTTAATATGACATTAATATCAATACTCTGCCGTTGGGTTTGTCAGAAAGACTGTGTCAGCTCACAGCATGGGGGCACTGAGAGGTGTTTTTATTTTTAACGTCTTTTCCCTTCTTACAGAGGGGTTATCAATTTATATTCTCTCCACAAATCCAAAAGATATTCACTTAACCCCCAAACCGATCCTCCTCCATCATTTTATTGAACCAACCTAACTCCAGTATTTGTCCCCAGGCTTTAAATGTGACACCCACTCGCATACACAAATGCCTCGAAGATTGGAATCAGAGGGTTTAATAAAAAATATGATAATTTTGTGGCCGACTGCCTTAGGTTTACCTTCCATGAGAATACTCTCTGGCTTATCTCTGCTGTCCTCCATGTCCAATTGCCAGCCGAGTTCTTTACTCTCTGCATATGGAAATTTGGTTTTTGATGTTGCCGTCCACATCAGACGAACACTTTTAGGTGAATTTGGTTGCGTTAGTTGTTACTTTGACATAGTTAGCAAGAAAGTTGTTGTTCTCTGCTGCCTTTACGTGCTATATTAGGTACAATGGGGACATGAAGTATGAATTATTCTCTCATCTACATCAATTTGTTAAACATGTTAATACTTTATCTTTTCAACATTACAGTGTTTGTAATGTTGACAAGAGTTTGACATATACAAAAGCACAACTACTGCTGTTACTGAGGCACTAGGAGGTTAGGTGCTTTGATTAAATGTACAATATGTCAGTTTTGCAAGGGGTCTCTCAATTATATAAATAACAAAAAGGCAGAGCAATTGCAGTCAGTATCTCATGGTTAGAATTCCTTCAGTGGAAGTTTTAAGTGGGAGACGAATTACCCACAGACGTACAAGGTGATTAAAACAGGTAGAAACACTAAATTAAGCAGTTTAATGTTAAAAATCAGTGTTTCTCCAAAGCTGTTTGGCTGGTCGTGGAGAAGCTGCTCGCCCATCTCCAGCTCATGTCTGCTCACCTTCTTTCCCTGACTACTTAAAATTCAGAAGTTCAGGAGGTTTTTACCATGAGCTGAATTATCCGCAGAAGTCTCTTCCTCTCAAAAACAAATGGACCTGGTGATTTAAACTGGTAAAAGCAAAGAATAAAGCAGTTTTATGTTAAAAATCAGTGTTTCTCCAATGCTGTTCGACATAGCAGGGGCTAGAGCCAAGCTGCCGCGCTTGTTTCTCTGATAGCTTAAGATCCAAACGTCTGATAACTTGTCCTTCATTGGGTTAAAGCATTCAGTATGAATGACATCGATCTGAAAAGTGTGTCCTAAAAATGTTCTCAAGACTGGATAAAAAGTCAGTTTATGACAGCTTCTGAAACACAACTACAATGCACAAAGGAGATGTGATGCCACTGAGGTGACGGCAACCAAATGACATAGACTGTGTCCTCCATCAAAATTACAGGTTTATCTGGGTTTACGCATTGTAGGAAACATTTGGGATAAGTGCACAACCAAAAAATATGTTTAACATCGGTTATTTAGTCACGGAAATTGTAATGTGGGAGAGCATATATTGAATCTTTAGGGTCACATCAACAGTGGACAATATTGAAGAGGGATCAATGAGGCCAATTTGGCAGATTTTTCATGCTGATGTTAAGACATGATGAGTTGAGGTGTCTGCTCACTACATTTTTTTCTTACCTGATATCTCAATAGAGGTTTATGATTGGCTGTGTTCTGAAATTGCATACTGTATGGCTTTGTTTGGCTTTCGTTCTGACATTCATGCTGTTCCAAGAGATTTTGCCACATTTAATCTAATTAATAACTGCTATCTGTACGTTGCTTTAGTTTAATCCTCTGAGCTGTGAGGAAGCCATCAACAAGCTGCGTGTGTCTTCATCGACAGCGTGTTGAGAGCATATGCCGCACTGCCTCACGCAATCCATCATCTGCTCTGTGTGTTTAGTGGCGTTCTGAATGTCTGTATTTGTCCATGTCCCTGCAGATTGCCGTGAGATCCTCCTGCCGCTGATGACGGACCAGCTGAAGTTCCACCTGGAGAAGCGTGAGGAGCTAAAGGCTTGCTGCCAGCTGCTCAGTGACATCCTGGAAGTGCTCTACAGGAAGGATGTGGTGAGAAACACGACTCTCCAGCTTGGTGAACTGTTATTTCCCTCTGGGATAAATAGCGACATAACAAGGGAATCCAGGAGTCCCTTCATAAAGCAGAAGCACGTTTCCACTGTGGTTATTTTACTGAATAGCTACTAATCAGTGTGCTGTTCTTAATTTATTTTATTGCGCTGCGTGCCCTGAAAGGAGCATGTTTTACAGCACTGTTAATTTACTAACCTGTAGAGTTGGCTGTGCTCAGTAATTCATTGCTCAGTGTGGCTAGAGGCCATCTTCAACACAAATGAATGTGCTCCAAGAACATGGTGATGAGCTCCATGGTAAAGCGGAGCCAGAGTACTTATAGCGAAGCAGTCAACATGATGATTAATCACCATCAGAGTCAATAACAGAGCCAGTTATGTAGCTATTTAAAGGTAATGATTGTTTTCCTTCTTTAGTCTATGCATTGTTTTTTCAGTTAATCAATTCCAACGTCTACAGGTCCTTAAAAAGTCTTGAAATTTCTTACGTTTTTTTGCCTTAAATCATTAAATAGTCTTAAGTTTGAATTTGTGAGGTCTTAAATGCCACAAAATTTTCCTTTTAATTTATTTTCAGTCAGCATGAGTCAAGCTTTTTCTGTCTGAAAGTCACATTTCTGATTTTACAAATCTTTTAACCGACCACTTTTTACTTTAGACTTGCATTTACCTGTTGCCAAAAATACACATTAACCTAACTCACTCTCATAACCATAAACCTACCTCTGCACAGGAGCACATATTTACTACTTACCTTTATACTTACCTGCAATGCTTGAAAAAGAAAGAGATGATTTGTCCAAAAATCAGTCTAAAATTTTGTTAAAAATTATCTTAAAGGTCCTTAAAAGCCTTGAATTTAAGTGCTTGATACCTGTAGACAGTGTTGGGGAATACTTAGCAAGGTGTAATTACATTACAAAATAAATGTAGTTTTTATAAGTTAAAGTTACTGAGACAAAATATGTTATTAAATTACAACTTTATTAAATTAGACTGTTTCCAGTGATGTAGAGGTAGCTAATACTGAGGTGGGTGTACTACTAAGCAGATGGTTAGGTTACCACAGAGCAGGTGGGTATTGGCTTTATGGCTGACACAGCTGGTGGGTGTACTGTAAACAGCCAGAAAAAGAAGTGGGAATACCCTGTGTACATTGTGTACCGTCCACTTCACCACTGCCTATTTCTGGACGTTTTTTAGCTAAATTGCCCATAAAAGAAATTAGAAAAGTAATCAAATGTAATGAGCTACATTACGTCTAACATTTTTAACAGGGTAAGTAGTAATCTGTAGCCTATTACATTTTAAGATAACCTTCCCAACACTGCCTGCAGACACCCTGAATTCATTTATTAGTTTATAAAGTGGCAGAAAATAGTTAAATAATTCCAATTAGAAGTTCCAGCGCCCAAGGTGACCTTTTCAGATTGCTTGTTTTGTCTGACCTACCTACACTTTCCAAAATATTCAGTTTACAATTACATAAAATAAAGAAAAGCATTTGACATTTTCCCGATTAATGACTTAAACAATGAATTTTTCACTGGAGTGTACATCCTGCCCACTCAGGCATCAGTGTCAGACCTCACATGCACACTTGATAACACACGTGCGCCCGAGCACTCAGCTGCTTCACGGCCGTGTTTCATCCTCGACCATGCCCAGACTCCTGATGTCCTCCCTCAGGCCCTCGTAGACTCCCCTCGCCATTGATCACCACGGCCCGGCCTCCCACACTCCACTCTGCGAGGGATTATCTCCCACTTGCTCTGCCTTCACACTTCTTCTGTCTCTATCTGTGCTGCGTCTCCCTGCCTTGCTCCGTCTTTCATACCTTCCCTGCTCTGCACTCTTCCATGCACACAAAGACAAGGAAACTTGAGTGTCTAAGTTATCAAACAGCTTATACCTTATTAGAAAGGATCTAATTTTATATTTCCTTCTTAAATAGCTGGATTCTGACTGTAAGAATCAGGACGTCATGCGCTGGGTTTGTGTGGGAAGTTTAAAAAGGCTTGGATTTTTCTCACAAAAAAAAACAACTCTGGGAATCATGTGGGTTTTCACCAAAGATGTGCATCACACTTGGTGCGTTGGAAGGCAATATCTGTAACTCCCTCCTCAGATAGTTTATTCTCCCCAGTGCTCCTCTGCGATTGTCTGAATGTTTGTGTGTGCGTGCGTGCGTGCGTGCACACACCCGCGTGCACGAGTTCTTCAACCACAGAAAAGGCTGTGTAAATTATTAAAAGTTTAGGTTGACGCTGCAGAGCTCAGTCTGCTTAGAAGACTCCCCCCACAGACAGGTAGAGACAGTGAGAAACAGCCCTGTGCTCACTCAAACTCACTAATAAGCAAGTCCGTGGAAAATTGTCCCACTTATGACAATGGCACAACTGCCCCATGGGTGTTTTCCCCCCTCCAAATGCTGGGATTCACGATGTATAAATCATCTTGGCTGCATCAGTCATATTTGTCAGGTCTCTTAGCGCCAAATTTCCTCAAAGTATTCTCAGAGTTTCAAGTTTCGAAGAGCGTGTATTATTATTTATTGTATCTATTGATAAAGACAGACAGATTATTTGTTTTGTAGTGTCACAAAAAGCAGTGAAGGAGTCAGATTTTCAGTTAGAAGGATGTCTTGACAAATGCAAATTCGCAATAGCTGTAACTACGTACACACGCATCCATGCAGTAATGCATTCACACAACATCACAAACACCTGTCACCAGTCAAGTGATGCCTCACTATGACAACTGTTTCATGAGTTATG
Source organism: Epinephelus moara (assembly GCF_006386435.1). NCBI lineage: Eukaryota > Metazoa > Chordata > Actinopteri > Perciformes > Serranidae > Epinephelus > Epinephelus moara. The sequence continues at coordinate 12,698,184 of NC_065518.1, read as the reverse complement.
AAAGGGGACATGTCAAAATGGGCTGTCTGTATGTGTATTTCTGTGTGGGTGTGAGTGTGTGTCTTCCTACAAAGTTCGGTCATGCTACAGGAAGCTGTTAAGAAGTTATGCGCCTTTTTGTTATAAGCCACTCCCCCTGCCACACCCTCTTTTTTGCCAGTTTGCATGACCAGTTAATCAGCTGTCCTTTGGCTCATGACCAATGTTTCCACGAAATCTTATGCAAGTCTGTGAATCCATTCGGAAGAGTTGGCGCTCTGATCGGCCACCGATTGTTATCAGTCGATATTCGTCCATACAGTTTGAGGGCCAATTGGAAGGCTGATCAGATGACACAAAACACACGAGACAATACACACCGCTTCAGTACAGTAGCTTCACTGGTCTGACGGTTCTGACAAACTGTAGCTCACACTGAACATTCATGGTTTACAGCCAACTTGATGTCCAGCTTATCTGCCTGTTCCCAGTCCAGGCAAACTGTCTCCTTCTTTGGCCGCCACAGTTGTGATAGACTCCGCTGTTCTGACAGTGTTTACATTTAGCTTTGTTTTGTCTTGTATTTAACCTACACGATCAACATGGCATCTTCACGTCTACCGGCTCTTTCTCATCTGCGTTTCTTGAGGATTTGAGTCGTTTTGTCTCTGACTGGAAATGCAGAGTTGATTAGGGGAGACCAGGGTCGATTGTTACAAATTTTGGTTTTGATGTCATCACTCAAAAACCTCTTGAACCACTGGATTATATATAGGTAACTTGTATCTGTGTTTTACATGTTAACAGCTATCAGTCATTTTTACAAGCAATGTTAAAGTCACAGTATTGATAAAAGCACTCAATATCGAATTATTACATTTGCCTCCACCTGCAGGAGCGTTTGTAATAGCATATGGGAAGCATTTTATAAACCATGACTCAACATGACTCCATGACTCGACAGTGTACAGATGCGTGTCCAAAGCTCTTCTTGTGTCATCAGACATGCTACATATGTTAAGGCAGCACAAAATAAAGCTCATGTACGTCAGCACCACTACTGAAAAAAAATCCTTGGGGAAACCATGGGATAGGCAGTCAGTGACTGTCCCAGAGTTAGTTAGATAGCTAAGTGTCGTTAGCAGTCCCTGAGCAGGCAAATCAACTAAAGAACAGTGGTGTCAAATGTTATAATTCAGATAAAGGTCCAGAGAATAAATACTGCATAAAACTAAAAGCACTTTCTGTTAAAAACATCATACAAAAGGGAAACTGAATAATAATTTTAACAGTATAATAATACATTTTATTTATAGAGTGCTTTTCATTGTACTCCGAGACACCTTACAAAAGTTTAGAATGATCATAAATAGAATACACAAAAATATATAACCCCCAACATTATTCACACATTAAAAGCAGTATTTAAAAGGTGATTTTTGATAAGAAATTTGAACTGGGAGAAGCTGGTGCAGTCCTGAATGTGTTTGGGAAGAGAATTTCCGAGGGAGGGAGAAGGCTCTGTCGCCCCAGGTCCGATGCTTGGTCCTGGGTGGTGGAGTCAGGAGGTTGGCATCAGAAGAGGGGAGGCTGCGGGAAGGAGAGTGGTGGTGGAGCAGGTCAGTGTGGTAGGAGGGGGCCTGGTTATGGAGGGCTTTATGAGTGAGGAGAATTGGATCTGTTGTGGGACAGGAAGCCAGTGGAGGTTCTGGAGGACGGGGGTGATGTGATCACGGACGCAGGAATGGATGAGCAGACGAGCAGCGGAGTTCTGAATGTAATGGAGTTTATTCAGGACTTTGGATGACGTACCAGAGGATGCTGCTGCAGTAGTCAATCCTGGATGGGATGAAGGCGTGGATGAGGGTTTCGGCAGCAGAGAGGGAGAGTGATGGGCGGAGGCGAGCTGTGTTTTTTAGGTGGGAAAAGGCAGTTCTTGTAATTTGATTGACATGTTGTTGGAAGGATAGGTTGCTGTTGAAAATACCTCCGAGGTTGCGGATGTGTGGGGAGGAATGCAGAGTGGAGTTATGAATGGTGAAGCAGAGAGCAGTGGTTTTGGTGAGGGATCTTTAGGACTTTGTGGTTAGTGGTCACATGATGGGTTATGTTTCAGACCTGATTTCAGTTGTGGAAATTTGCTGTTAGCAGTTAATGGTAGTGCACCTTGATTATTTTTGGTCCATTGTCCTATGGCTGTGGCTCAGGAGGTGGAGCATGGTGTCCACTAATTGGAGGACTGGTGGTTTGATCCCCGGCTCCTCCTGTCTGTATGTCGAAGTATCCTTGGGCAGGACACTGAACCCCAAATTGCCCCTGATGGCTGTTCCATCGGTGTGCGTGTGAACGTCCAAACTGAGTAGCAGGTGGCACCTTGTATGGTAGTGGAGTGTGTGTGAATTGGTGAATGTGACGGTAATGTAAAATGTTTGAGCGGTAGGAAGACTAGAACGGTGCTATGCAATTTATCATTCCATTCACAATATTTGTCATTCAGAATCAATCCTAAAACACATGGAGACATCAGTTTTGAAATTAGAAGACATATTTAAAGTCATTGTGTGTTGTGTATTTTTACAGGGTCCCACCCAGTGGCATGTCCAGATCGTCATGGAGAAGCTCCTGAGGACAGTTAACAGGACAGTCATCTCCATGGGCCGCGACTCCCCTCACATAGTAAGTGTGTCTGCTTCTCTGCAACTGTTAGCTGTACACCCACGGCAAGCCTTCTTTTTTTCCTTCTGTTTATCACACACATACGTACTCGTACACTTGTGCGCACACACATTCACACGCACACTCCAATTTCGAGGCCTCTGTACCACAACCAGCTTAACTCCCACAGGCCCACTGCAACTCCAATTCCATTCCAAAGCTATCATTAAAGGTAAAGTCTACCTTGGCAGAATGCTTTCACACAACCTCAATCTAAAAGTGCCTTTAATCTGCTCATATCTTTCTCCAGCCAGTTGTTTGTGTGCTGATCTGTATGTGTGTGTTTTGCTGTTTCACAAGTTTGTTTTTTTTTCACGTGTCTTTGCCTGTTTGTTTGTCTGATCCCTCATTTATTAGAACATTGCTGATGCTCTGTGCTGTAATCTAATCACACAAACCCGCGTAGCCCCTCACTGCCGTTAGCATCCTTCCCCCAGTCGCTCTCTCAGCTAGAGCTCGGTAGCAATTAACGCACTTATCAGTCATAGTATAAATATTGTGCTGTCTGCTTTATTTCCGTGGCAAAGCCTTCATCCATTTTCATGAGTCCAAAGAGTCCAATGAATGTCAACTTCGGTATTCGTTGAGTCATGAATATTAACTTTAGTATTCGTTGAGTCATTCTGTTGCATCCTGTTGACGCTTGTGTTTGTTAGAGGTGCACGTAGCCTGTGATGTGACTTTGAAAGTGAGACTTGGGTAATAAACATATATAATTTTTATGCAAGGCTTTATGATGGAGGAGATTCCTCTGAGGGCACTTAAAGGTACTTTTATAGCTCACTTAAATACAGCAGAGTGATGAGAGAGACATTTTCTCCGGACTTCAACTATGTATAGGAAAATGGGGAGTCGTATGACACTGACTCATTATATTGATGCTGTTACAGGTTAGCGTAGCATCCTTTCTCCTCCTGTCTCGGGTTATTTATTGCATGTGTGTGCGCACAGCACCCTCTCCATCTGGGGAGCAGCAGGAACCGGCGTCAACTGTTTAAATGGAAGCTTATATGCTTTTATTACCAGTCACTGAGCCACACCAGCAGAGAGAGATTTAAAAAAACCCAACAGCAGCCAGAGTTATCACTCACTAATCATCCAGCGTGTGTTTGTGAGCGTGTGTCACCGCGGTATATCCGCAGCACTCATCCTTTGTCCTCTGTGTCCTGTCTTACTCTTGTCTTCATTCTTCTCAACGCGGGGACTCTCTATCCATTCCTTTATTCCACCTCTTCCTCTGTTTAAAGGTATTTCAGCAATGCACCAAGCTAATTGTGTAAATGGGGAGCCCTCTGTTGTGTAACAGATCGCCAGCGTGCCTCGCACTGCATAATGTAAAGCTAATGAAGCTGTGAGTTGAGCCGAAGCCTCCCTGCTGCCCCCTCTCTCCCAGCCAGCTGCCTGGAGGGGGTCTAGGACTCCCACTAACTCTCCCTCTTTGGCTCTCCAGTCTATTCATTGTTATGCCAGGGCATTGACGCTCTGCACCGTCCCGCCTGGCTCACGGTCAGAGAGTTTGAAAAGTCGGATTTGGAATAGAGATTGTACGCTGGTAGATATTTTGTCAGAACTCGGACCAGCTGCCTTTGCCTTTTTTTTTTTTTTTTTTTCCCGTCTGTTATTTTTCACTGCAGCGAGGGTCTTTTGATGATGAATTTCAGCTATGGAACTTACCCACCACTTTGTTTAAAAGGCTATCAACGCTCATGAAGGCAACACAAGTAGGCCTACCTCTCTGCTGTATTATACTAAGTGTATCCATTTCAGCGCGCCCCCTGTGGCGCAGGTGAAATGCCGTTCCCTGCTTCCAGCGGTGGCTGCTGAATGGTACAAAAACAGACCAGCCTCCTCTCTGGTTAATGAAACTGCTCTACCACTGACCTCCTGTGGCCCTTATTGTAACTATCTACTTTGTATACATGTGCTGCACCTGCCCTCCACCTTACTTCGCTCCCTCATATACAGCTTGCTTTTATTGTCTCTACTGACCCTTACCTTTTGTCAGCTGCTAGCTGGCCACTACACTTGACATTTCTAAGCACCTGCATAATATCAGTGAGCAGGGTGTCCTTCTACCCAGTGGGAGTTTGAGGTCACATCAAAGCCCTGTCTTTTTGAAAGCACCGTGTCTTTTTTTACACACACACTATAGATGATGTAGTACTTGAGGACAGAAGCTGCATTTGAAGCAGCTCCCCAAATCACTACATAATGATCAATAAGGTTGGTGTGAATTTTTAACAGCTATGAGACCCAGTTAGTGCTGCTGGAAGCGTCGTAGCTTTCTAATCAGAGGACTGTTGTTGCCGCCGCTGGGCACTGCTGCCTACTCTGCAGGCAGATTGCGCGCCGCTGCTCACACAACACCGCAGCCAACCACCGACCGTGTTCTTCTGAGTGGCAGCCTCTTACATTTAGATTTATGCATTAACGTTCTACTCTGTCTCCCGCCTCTCACCCCCTCTCTCTTCCCTTTCCTCTCTGCTTTCTCCTGGAGGTGTTGGACACAGAATGTTGATGAGAATGATCACAGTGACGGCTTGGGGGCGTCAGTTTTTGTTGTGTGTTGTCACCGCAGTGCTACGCTTGTTAGTGGCTCACACAGCATCGCCACACATTTGCATCGTCGGACATCCCAGCAGGCTGCATCTTTATATTCATGTCCACCCTCACGCAGGTTGAGATGAGTCCTTGTGAATACATTTACATTAGGGTTGTAGCAGAAACATTTTTGGCTGTCCCTGCTGAAATTACCAAGGTCTACCTGTATGCCCTTGAATTTCATTTTCATTTGGTTTTAAGCTTCTGGATGAGCCCTGCAGATACACATGGGGAGGAAGCTGCAGCAGGAAAAATCAATGTGTTACACGCTTGTCTTTTGCTTTTTTGAAATTGCAACCAAACCAATGAAACAAACCTTGTTTTTTCTCAGTCTGTCATGTTAGCCACACTGACCTTTGTATATTAAATGTCAGAATGAATATTATAAAATAATAAATTCCTGCCAGACCTGAGGATATATTGGAAACACTGCTAGACAGATGGCTTTACCTTAATGTTGTCTGAATGACCTGTTAAACTTTTTGTAGCTGTAGTTTCAAGGACAAAGTGACAACAGGTTGTGGTGATGGTCGGCTGCAGTGCCTCATGGTTATCCTGCCGATTTTCCTGCAGTGTGCAGGAGGAATGGAGCGCAAAGCTGCAGGGGAAGGACTTGTGCTATTGATTGACAGTATGTAGCTGACCGGCTATAGGGGCTGGGGCTCTTTCTTTGCTGCATGCTCTCACTGACCGAATATGTTGAAACAAAGCCATCTGGATGACGTCTATTCAGATCAGAATCCTCCCCTGTCTCCTTGGCTCTTTGTATCACTCACTGTCTTCATCCCTGTCTTTTTATCTGTTTCTGTCTAAATATTTCTCTCTGCATCTCTCTCTGTCTTCTCTCCGTCTCTCTCTCTCTCTCTCTCTCTCTCTCCTGCCGGCCAGACTGCTGCAGAGCTCTTACAGAAAAGAAGCATAGTGAGATATGGCACTGCATCATAATGCCTCAAACGTGCACTTATCACTCACTCGCTGCACCTCTTCCCTCCTCTCCTGCGCTGGAACTTTGACTGAGCATCCTCTTGGGTTTATTGACCCTGCGACAACTCATGTCAGACGTGTGCTCACTGGCAACGCCGAGTGAAAACCACAGAGACTCAGGTGGTGATGCTCGTCACCTTCAAACCGCAGCCCTCTGCGGTTAAAGGGTGTAAGAATGCGAGATGTGAAGCTGCACTGGGTGTCTTGTTTGTGCTGCTGGTACTGTGCTGTAAACATCCACCTGAGGGAAGCCCTGTGGAGATGGCCCTGCCACGGGTGAGAGGACAGGGGGCAGCGTTGCCCTCGAGCAACATTGGTTCCTGCAGTTTTATACATTCATGTGAGGGTGACTCTGCGTCCATGGGGCATTTACTCAGAGTTTTGTCCTCAGTTTACCTCATGATTTCACCTCATTGCTGGTCTGCGCCAACATCAGGCAGCTGGCGTTAAAGTAAGGTTAGTAAGGGCCAGAACTGTGCTGTGATTGTAAGCTTTAGATCAGAAGCAGGTTCTAAGGCAGGTTGACTGAGTGCACCAGAAGCCCTTTGCTGCTTATCCCTCTGTTGTATTCTGCTCTCGTTTTGTGCCACCCCACTACATCAAAGAGATGCAGGCCTGATTTAAGGTGGATTTTTAACCGTATCTCCTGGATTTCATCACATAAGATTGTAGAGTTGATTGTTTTGCATACAGAATTCTCAAACTAAGCCTAAGTGGAATCTTAAATTGCAGAGTTGTTTCACCCAAAAGTACAAAATAATGCAGGTCCTCACTTCCTGACAGTTGTGTTCATCCAAGCATTGTGTTTGCCCAAGTTTTGAGATATTTGTCTCTGAGTTTTTTGCTCATTGAAATAGAGGTGAATGACATTTCACTTGTGGTTCACACAGCATTGAAAAAAAAAAACATGAATGAATTTTAAAAAGCATCATATTTTTCCCGAAACACTGACACTTGATAATTCCTCACAATCCTTGGCCAATGTAATTTAAACTGCAGTTAAAGGAGCAATGTAGTGGCATCTAGCGGTGAGATTTGCAGATTGCAACCAGCTGAAACTTCTCCCGTGTGCCACGCGTGAACTCCTGGTTAGATTCTGTTGAGTGTTCATTGTTCAGTAGGTTTTTACTGGGAGTGAACCAGTTTGACATTAAAAATTAATGTTTTTCTTAAGCTGTTTGGCTCGTGGTGGAGGGGCTGCTAACCATGGTGGCTGACACAAAAAAGGCGAATGGCCCTTTCTGTGATCAGTGTTTGGTTTGTCCATTCTGGACTCTGTGGACAAGGACGAGCTCCCTATGTAGATATAAACGTCTCGTTCTTATTTTCGGGCGATTATACACTAAAGGAAACATACTTGTTATATTATATTCCATACCATACATACTGACCGGACCTTTAGCTGCTAGATCATCAGAGGCAAGTGATAATTTTTTTTTTTTTTTTTTTTTACTCTTGTGAACTGACCCTTTAACTGCCCTGATTGAATTAACAACCTACTATGCTACGCAAATGATACTCAGTCTTCTCCAGACTTTGAGAGCTCTGTAGATGTCTGTTTTTATTTTTCATATTTTGCATATTAAATATCTTTATTTTTTCTTTCTTTTTAAAAAAACAGTATAAAATACACAGTATTGCACATATTAAATCAATTGCACTTCTTTAAGGTACAGATAAACATCTAGTTCTCTCTTGATGCTACAGCATAACTACTGAAAGAAACCTACTCGGCATGTACAAGAGTGGAGGTGTGAATCACATGTAGCCAACAGAAAGCAGCATGTTGGAGCTTGTGAGGGTAAAACCAGTGACCTCTCGCAGTTTGCAAGGTGTTGTTGTGACAGTAGATAAAGATTCTTCTTTGATGCCCTTGAAACCACTTTGGCGCATTTCCTGTCTTTTGGGGCAGTGTTTTTGGCTTTCAGAGTGACTTCGGTTTTATGCTCCTGCAGGCATATTGTTTTCTTTTAGTTATTGGCTGCTTTCCCACTCATTTAAATGGTATTAGCCCTATTTGATGCTATACAACATATATTTATATATAGTAAATGCAAATATTATTTTGGCTGTACATAGTCTTTGAACCCTGTATAGAGTTACTACATGAGCTTTTACTTTACAGTCGACTAGATGGGAAGCAATGAACAGGAGCTAGTAAAAAAAAAAAAAAAAATATTGGAGAAAAACTAAACGAAAAAAAAAGTAATTTTCATCATTCTCTTTAAAAATTGTTTCTTTAAAAGCTAGAAAATATCCTGCAAAATCCGAGGGTTGTAAAAAGCATGCAAGGCTACACGCCTGCCACCCTGCACTGTAGAAGCCCTGGTTGTGATCAGAAGTGGCACATTCAGTCTCTCTGGCTTGGTTTCAATAGCTAACGGAGTAGCTGATGCAGGATACTGCAGCAATACAATCACAGCTATCTTCTGTTACCCCTCACATGTGCTAAGAACCAACATTATTTAATATACTTGGTTTCATGACTGGGAAAAAAAAGGATCTTTAAAGGAATACTTCACCCCCCCAAATGGCCGTTTGTATATCAGCTCCTCATCCTGTGTTAAGTTGAATTCGTGAAGAAAATTCTGTTTTTCTCATATGTCTCTGGTGAACGAAGAATCAGAAAAACGAGAAAATTCTTGATGAACTGAAGTCAATGGGGTGCACGTTCAACAGCAGCAAAAGCATATGAAAACATCTGTTTTCAAACTCTCACATAACTCGTGCAGTACAATCCAAGTCTCATTTTTTCCAGTCGCATGCCAAGTACTTCCCAAACACATGAATTTTCACTGAAGCCGTAGTATTTAAAACTGAGCTGAAAGTGAAAGTTATCTATGCTCTCTTCAAAAACTGTGATTTTACCCCCCTGGTCTACAGCTGCCAGTCAGTTAGCTGTCAGTTAGTTTGTGTGACTTTGGTGTTTTAAAGGGTTAGTTCAGATTCACCAGTCACACAATAACACAAACAATCTTCTCTTCAAATTAATGTTTTCGCCAATAAAGTCTAGATTTGAAGGGAGCATCGAATAATTTCACTTTCAGTTCAGTTCCGCGTCAGAAAGGGCTGTCTGTTTGGGAAGCACTGAGCATATGACTGGATAAATGAGACTTGGATTATACGGCGTGACTAATGTGAGAGTTTGTAAATGGATGTTTTCATATAGTTTTGCTGTTGTTAAAAGAGACCCCTTTATTTCTTTTCATCAAGAATTTTCTCTGGTTTTGGATTCTTCATTCATTGAGGAGGAATGCAAGAAAAGCAAAATTTTCTTTCCTGAATTCAACGTAACACGGGGTGAATAATTGATACACGAATGATCATTTTGGTGGTTAAGTATTCTTAATTTTCTATGTGTTGATCCACAACTCTCTCTAGTTTTACACTGATGAAGTTTTTTAGTATGGACTTATTTTGGGGTATTGGGTTTCGATCACCATTTTCACTGTGAGGTTAGTCAGAACTAAGTTTGATGTATGAAAAGGAATTAAGAATCATTGATTGCCCCTCCTTTGCAGTGTAGTTTTTGAAATGCACAGCCCCCCTTCACTGCAGCTCAAATAACTATATCCCACTAAACCTTAAAGTGAATGTATATAGATATATATATTTATATAGAAAAAAGTACATTGATGTCTAACTTTGCAAATGTTATTAAGAAAATAAGTGTTATTTATTCATTCTTTACTTCAAAGTCAGTTGATTCAAGGAGACATTTTAGAGATGGATAGAAAGTTGATCATATAACTCCATTAAACATCTCTGACTTCTTTGTCCTTTAGGTCTCTTCTTTAGATATTATGAAAGTCTTCAATCTGTCATTGTTAGTAGGTGATCTACATGTGTGAGTTAATACTCAAAATAGTTCTTTTTAATTACTCTGGAGAAAAATGTATCCTGAACAGTGTTAATTGTGCTTTGCAGTACGGTGATATGCTGTTGATGTAGACCTCAGCACATCATGGTTGAGTTGCCAACCTCTCCTGGAGGCTGGGAAGAAAAGTCCCAACTGGTGAATAGAAATGCGACCGTCACTGAACCATTATCACAGAACAGGACCCCGTAGACGTCAGCTAGAAAAATATATGCAAATAGACAGAGGGAAATCAAATTTCGTCTTCTCACCTTGCTGATCTCGAAATATGTCGCCCTGGTGTAATTTCACACCCTGTTTGAAGAAATTAGTTCAAAATAACTCTGAATCCATTTTTGGTAAGCATGACATTACAGAATTTTCCGTGGAATCCACACTTGTGTCCCGTTACACATCCTGTCATCTCTGAGAAAGGCTCAGTATCCAGTGGGGGAGCTCTCCGTCAATACTGGTCACCAGGTCTACAAAAAGCCAAGGGAGATGTGATAAAACTGAAGACGATGGATAACCCAAACAAATATGGACGACCAGACGGACGCATAAATCCTGTGCATCCGTAGTGCGGGTGAGGAGACAGTCTTGTGTGTTTCAGAGGAACCAAAGTTTCCAGCGAGCGTGCTTCTTGGAGTCAGCTTTGGACTTGCGTTTAGGGGTGGAGGTGAAGGCCTCCTGGGGGTAAGGCAGGGAGGGGAAGTGGCCTTCCTCCGTAGGGCAAAGCCTCTTCATCAGCGGCTGCAGCTTGTCCTCCTGCTGCTTGAAGTCCAGCTCCACACTGCGGCAAAGAAACAGAGACACACACAATCAGCTCAAACACTATCTGTGTGCAGGTATTAACACCAGGTACTATTACAGTGCGAGGTAAGCATAATCTATCATATATTTTATTGCATTTTTTCAGTAGAAAGCCTCCCTGTGTTCTCATTTTGTTTTTACTGCTTGCTTTATAAATTTGCTGCTGTTAACGCAGCCCAGTCTTCACATGAGCTAGGATAATCCCTGCCATTTCCAGGAAGACTCTTATTGTGAAACATTTGCAGCATTGATCAGAGTGAATCATCAGAGGGTAATAACTGCATTTCCCTTATTTTCACAGCAATGAAAATTTTATGTTGAACAGCCTTAATTTCTTTGAACAGGCTGCAAACCTGGCCGTTATTCACAAAAACTGGCTCTAATTCCATAGATTTTACCGTGCATATTCTTCCTTCATCGCCACTGAAACCACTCAGGTTTCTTTCCCCTTCACGCTTCTTTTAATCTTGACATGTTTTGACTGCCACACGCTCCCTCTAACCATATTAAGCGTCTACGTTTTGGCCTGTCCTCATTGACCCCTGCACAGGCATCTGTCACAGCATTGCTCAGCCTGGTACAGCGACCTACATTTCTTGCTCACTCAATCCTCATTTCCCAGTAAAACCTCCCAATTTAGATTGTCTTTGATTGCATCTGGCTGCCCACTTTGGCTGCAGCTGCTGCCGCTGTTGTAGTTTTTGTTATTTGCATTCTTACCATGATTCATAAAGCCAGAGGGAAGCCCATTAGTATTTTTCCCACTGAGAAGTGCTGGGTCACTGGAGGGGGTGTTGAACCGAAGATCATTTGCTTTGCTAAAACTGAGATCAGAGCCTGGGTATTGATGCGAGCCTTTTAGGACTTTAGTTGATATCATGTTGCTTTGATCCACTGCACAATATTACAACATCAGCAATAGGTAATTGAGATGCAGAACAAATTAATTTGTAGGATTTTTGTGCAAAAACAGAGTCTTTTCCTTCTTAGTATACTCCACGTTTCCCCAGGGTGCTAGGGGATTTATCTGGACCAGCCATCATTGTAATCCCACGCCCGCGCACATCTGACTACTAGGTTCTGTTAAGTGAAACTCAGATTACAGCCTCAGCTGTGGTAAGTGTAGAGGGGCTTTAATCTGCTAAAGCCTCCTCCAGCCACCAGCCTGAGTCGAGCTGGTGGGGACTCTGACTTACATAATGGCAGCAGGATTCACTTCATGAATACTGCAGTTTGCCTGGCTAGAGGCTTCCGTTTACCATTGTGAGAGATTATGCAATGTCAAGGTGAGCTCGGTTGGCTGCCTGCTCTGATTGAAAAACAAGGCATCTGTAATAATTGCCTGTTGCTACATGAGACATCTTTTTTTGAAAGACTTTAGAAGAGTGACTATTTTCAAAATCCACATTGAATAGAATCTCAACACAAAGTGCTTCGGTTTTTATGATATACGTTGATGTCTGGCATTGATTACAACAGATCAGATATAAATGTGGGTGTCTGACAGTGACTCAAGTGAATGTTGGGTGCTGAACCAGACACTCAGCACTTTGCATTTGTTCGACTCAGGCCTTTACATGGGGCCAAGAACACTGCAGCTATTAGCAATAAATCACATGCTGTTAATTACACTGGTATAAACCCACTTCTCTTTGTGTGAAGTCTGTTAGAGTCTGTGTGTGCATGCGCAAACAGCTCCATGTGTGTACCATTAAGTTAGGCAGGGCTCACTTCCAACCTGTTTTGTGCACTTTAAAGCGGCATTATTCAAGAAACGGTATTTTTGTGATCTGGCGTAAAAACAAATTGCGCCTACAGGTTGCAAACTGTTCCTATGGTCTTGATGTAAGCTGTAGTGATGCGTCTCACAGCCAACCAAAAACAACAACAATCTGACTGTGTAAATCCCTGCCAGTGTTATTTTTGAAAGATTGCGATGTAGGCTGAAACCTTGCTGGTGTCGTTTCGTGCATTTTTCGTCAAGGTGAAGGGTTTAACACAACATCAGAAACCAAGGAACCCTTTCAACCGATTAAGTAAATTTACAGGATTTTGCACAAACATGACTCTAAGTTTTATTTAAGGTGACACTGGAGATGAACACTGACAAAAAGAACAACAAAAAAGATTGACAGAAAATTTTAGTTTTACTGAAGTACTTCTTGGTTTCCAGCCCATATACATACTTTGCTAAGCGTTTGAATGTGACTTTCAGCGTCCCAGAAAACAACAAAACTCAGTGAGACAGGCATGACACTGATAAGGTTACAGCCTACGTTGCAATCTTTCATAAACAACACTGACAGAGATGTACACTCGCGAATTGTTGTTATTTTCCATTGGCTGTGACAGATCACTGCAGCCCACATCAGGACGGTATGAACAGTTTGCAACTCTGCATTAGTTTGTTTGTTAGTTTACTCTCGTCCGGCCTTTTGCTCACTCACACTCTCTTTTGCTCTTATTTGCTTCCTATGTCAACATCCTCTTCGATCTCACACATACAGATGAAGCACTTGACAAAATAAAACGAAAAGCAGTGCCAAACAGCCAAGCTAGTTAGTGCCATAAAGCACTTCTCCCGGGAGATCCTACCTGCTCACCAAAGTTACATCCTAAAGAATAGGTGTTTAGACGCAGTGGGAATGACGTGCCATTCTCCCTGTTAGTGTGTCAAATGATTTTGAAGCTGTTAATACTAGGTTACGCCTGGTACGCCTCCTGTTAGAGGTGTTCAGGGCACGTCCTTCTGGTAGGAGGCCCTGGGGCAGACCCAGAACACACTGGAGTGATTACATATCTCATCTGGCCTGGGAACTGGAAAGCGTTGCTAGGAAGAGGGACGTTTGGGGTGCTTTGCTTAGCCTGCTGCCCCCATGAACTAGCCTTGGATAAGTGGATGAAAATGGATGGATGGATAGAAAACCAGGGTAAAAATTTCCTATTGTTGCATTAACAAGCTTAGTTTCCTTGTTTGGTTTGGTTCAGGGTCTGATGAGAATGCTGTCATTGAAACAACTCAAACAAACAACATCTTCTTCTCTTCTCAACAATGAATGAGTTAGTTGACAATCCAGGCGACTCCAATAGTTTACAAATCTTGTTTCAGTTGTGAACCAAGATTTGTAAATATGTGTGAACCTGGAATGGACTTTAACCAAAATGCAACTGTGAATCCTTTGCAGTTCTGTTTGGTTTGCAGTTCTTGGACCGAATGTGTAGCTCTGTTCACGAAAAGTCTGTGTTTTGTTTGGCTGTGAATCACTTTTGACACTTGGGAAAAGACATTTGTCTTGAGGTGTCTTGACCAATTCATGCCATGATAATGATTCACTACTGCAGCTCTCTTCACTCAAACTATTCAAAATCTTTCTGGCATACAACTGGTTCAGAATTCAGCAGCCAGGCTCTTAGCAGGTGCCAGGGATAGAGACTGTATTACTCATACTTTGTTTTGTTTTGGTTTGTTTTAACCCTGCACTGGTCTCCAGCTCTGCCAATAAGCTTCTATCATTTCCGAAAACCTACCTTATTTTGCGGGGTGATTGAGCTGTAGCAGACAGAGTTGGCCTTGTAACAGTCTTCTGCCTTCTGCTGTAAGAATGCTTTTACTTTATCTTGTATAATTTTTCCTGATTGTTTTATTCAGTCCATTAGGATTTTATCTGTTCAGTGTCTTATGATTTCTTATATTGACACTCTCTAACTGTTGATTTTATTTGTCTTACTATCTATAAAAACACTTTGATAACAGTTCTAGATTTTTTTTTCCTTTGGTCAGGCTCAAGGTAACCAAACTAACGCGTGGACGCAGTGAGCTGCGTCACAATGTATAATACTGTATGATCATGTCTTCTGAAGTCGAACTCAAGCTCAAATATGAAGCGTAAGTCATGGGCTATGAAATTAACAGGCTCTTGCAGCGCAAATAACTGTAGTAAAACAGCATCAAAGGATTCTGTGATCAATGACTGTGTGTTTGTCAGAGTCTAATGAGTGTGTGGTGGTGTCATAGTCTAGGTGAAGCAGTATGCTGAGTATTTCATTATTGCGCCTTTTTCTTCTCTTTTAAAACCTTCAATTAAGCGTGTGTAAAGGCACAGAGAGACGGAACTCTCTGCCTTTTCTTTTGGGTATCTTTGGGGAAGTGCAGTAGCTTAATGCTGCGTCAATCTTGTTGGATATGTTTCTCAAAAACCCATACACAAATAGACAGATCCGCTCTAACACTGACAGGATTTTCCCTGCTCTTCTAATATTGCTAAGGCTGTTGTTGCTGTGCATCCATGGCTGGAGGTTATTGCCCTGCATGGACACATAGCCATTTAAGCTGATTAAAAAAACAAGTATTGTTTTTATTGGTACGATCAGCAGATGTGCTTTCAGTTTATGCTCTGAGGGTATTCTGCGCATGATCAGTGCAGTTTGTGTGTGTGTGTGTGTGTGTGCGCGTGTGTGTGTGTGTGTACACCCAACAATATATGGTTATTTAAGATTATTGGATTTTTTGCCTTTCTTACTTAAAACTTACACATCTGCCGTGCAGTAGATATTATTATTCACCTGTTTCCCACTCAACCTTACTCTTTTTAATCTTAGCGATGCTTGAAATATATCAAATATTATATATCAAGGTCGTCAAATAAAGAAAGAAAAAAAATTGAATGGAAGAATAACTCAAAAAAGGCTGTATACAGCTCTGTCTCGGTCTCATTTTTGTGAACACAATATGATGGGGACACGTCAAGAGAATGTATTAAAATTTGGCACAAACGTCCACTTGGACTCAAGAATGAACTAATTAAGTTTGGTGGTCGAAGTTCAAGGTCACTGTGACCTCACAAAACCAGTTTTGGCCACAACTCAAGAATTCATACCCTAAGTGACAAAATTTCACACAAATATGTAATTGGATAAAGTGATAAAATTTTATATCCAAAAGGTCAAAGGTCATCTTCACTGCGACATCACAATCTTCTGCAAAACACTTTTATGGCCATTATTCAACGCAGTAACTCAGGAACAGAAGGGAAGATACTGAAATGGTGACACTAATCTTGGAACTGTGCTGCTCATATAAATCTTCTCTGCTTCTGGTTTGAAGATGTGTGAAGCATCCAGACTTTAGAATTTGTAGCTTATTTGCGGCAGCATCCATATCTCAAGCGTTGTCTACTGTCATGGCTACATATAAGCCTGGACAGACATGGATGTATACTGTAACTTGAGTGGTTGGTGGAGGCATATGACAATGAGATGGTAATTCTTGTTTCACATATCAAATAGTTGTTTAGGCTTAAAGAAACATCACTGTTGCAGTTGACGTTTCGCTAAACCCCGCCCCTTTGTGATGGTCCGACAAGCTGTCACAGTAAGCATAGAGCCCACACTGTAACTAACTGCACTCCCTGAAGAAATATTATCATATTTTTGGGAACAATGAAAGAGTGATTCCAGAGAAAAGCAGACAGAGGGGTCTACAGTCTGTGTTTGAAGGATATATCCAGGATGTCAAACTGACTCAGCAGCAACAACAGGTTAAAAAGACAAAGATAGTTAGAAGCTAAAGCCGAACTATAGGCTACAGATCACAGTGTAAAAGTGAACCACCACATCACTGCTGATCGCCACACAAGACAATGAATATGAAGGGAAACTTTGCTGATATTGAACCAGCTGTGTGGCATCACAGTGTGTGCAGATGAACGGTGTTTGGCTTCACCCCTGTGCCACTGCCAGCACCTGGACCTCCACCGTGGGACAGGCAGGGATCTCTGGGGGAGTCAAACAACTTTCATGTAATGAGACACAGCTGGTTGAATATGAGCAAAGTTCTTGTACAGCAGGGTTGGTCTTTTTTTTCACTGTTATAATCATAACAAAGCAAAAGCAGCATGTGTATACATTCAGTAGGCTATATCTTCAGTAGCTAGCTAGCTAACCCTACACTTTTCAGGGTCTGATTTTGGTTTTGGAACAGGGAAGAAACGTATATCTTTTTCCAACCTCTCCAGGTAACGAGTATCATTAACACACGACGTGCCCCAGGCACAACATTTAGCTCCAAATCCACAAAACCAGCCTGAAAATGAAGGAAATCTGAAACGAATGGAGCACAGCTGTGTTGTTGTCGGACCCTGGTCTGAACCGGCCTGATGCTACGTTATGATTGGCCAGTCTGTGTCTGGGGGTAGGCCTTAGTGAAAGGTCAATATAGACCCAATCTCTGGTACGTCTGTAGCAGTGATGAATTTGAACCTCACCTGTAGAGCCAGATCTTGAGTAAATGGCAGTGACCAGGGATTAACCTGAGAGCACAGTCTTGAATTGATAGTTCAAAAAACATTGTGAACATTGCAAATTTGAATATGTGCTCGTTTGACCTTTGATGCATGTCAATCCCTCCGTCTCTGCCATGCTCCTTGTCAGATCCCATGCTACACTGGCCCAGTCAAACACAAATGTCATGACATGATTCTCAAAAGATCAAATCTGATCTGAGCTCATATGTAGAAACCCTGTTTGTGCTTCTCAGTTTTTAGTCTATATTTAACATGTTTACATGCCTCCTCTGACACATGTTTAAGCATCTACACTGTTTATCCCACTTGATACCATGTATGTGCTGTCAGACTATGAATCATAATTCAGCTACAATCATTTAGGTGCCCTAGTTCACATGCTACCTGTATTAGTGCTTTATCACAGTATTTTTCAGGCTTATTAAAGCTCTACAGCTGGATTGTAGTCAGACTAAATCCTTAAACACCCGCTCTCAAAGATCCTCTGTGTACATATTTAAACAGCCTGTAGATTTCTGATGCTCAGAGCACAACTGTGGTCCTGCTAGCTGTTTATTTAATCTTAGCTGGCATTATTTTTGTGCAGCACTTTAATTAAATTTGCTACTCTTATCAAAAGCACAGCTTTCAATCTGCCAGGAGAATCATACAAAGATGAGGTAAAGTGGCCTGTGGCTTGGGAATAGCATGGCAAAAAAAACAAAAAACTTAAATGTCATGGAAAAGGAAAAAAAAAAATCTGCATAACTTCATTTGAAAAAAAAGCAGAATGAAAAGATAATCATCTCATCTTTGAAACATACTCCAAAGGCCTTTTAATGAAAAATGTATTAGTCTCTACCCGGCCCAGTTATCAGCATCTCCTTATGAAACTGTCACCGTCCCTGCTGCGTCGCTCCACATTCTGATTTTTTGCTGAAAGCGGATTTTGTTGGCATTCTCCCGTCCCCTAGCTGCTGCTCCCCTGAGTGGGTTGTTGGATCGGAACAAATTGAAGACGGCACTTTGGACCTTGTCAGTCTTTAACCTCTCTTCCCCACTTGTTCTGACTCCTGCTTTGTCTCTGTCTCACTCTTTTCCTGTCATGTCCCTGCTCTCCATAAAGTGTATATACAAGAAAAAAAAACCTCACTCGTCGACTTAACACACCTCTCACCTGCCCTTTCCCCCACTTAAAACATCCGTGAGTCTTTATCTCACGTCGTCACCTTCATCCTCTCTCTGTCTCCCTGTTCCACATTCCCACCTTGCCTTCCTTTCTGTCGCCTTATCTTCCCCGGGTGTGAATGTGCTCCCCCTGACTGTCCTCACTGTCCCTTCACACTGTCTGTCCTGCCGAGGATCACTTTTGTAGCTATGGTAACCAGCTTGCCACCATGTTGGAAAACATCATTATGCTTGCACAAAAAGAGATATCTTCCCCCAGCAGAGTCGTGCGGCAAGACAGCCTCGCCGCTCAGTAATTTCCATATGTTATAATGTAATCAGCTCTTCAGCCTTTAGCAACGCTTAATTGATTTTCATAGCCTCGCACAATAGATTGGAGATTTTTTTCCCTCCTTTTAAATACCCATTCCTTCGTCGTCTTCTTTTCTATTCTATTATTTGCACTGCACAGTGTTATTCAAAGAATGTTTTACCATCAGATAGTGAGTTTAATGATCAGCTGTTGCCGGATTAATCGCAGGACATGCAAGCTAATGACAAAATTGGACTGATGGGAAATAGCTATAGTCCATTGTGAGCAATGATACCCAGTGGTGGGGACCTCCCTGATCGCCTTCCTTAATCACAACCACTTAAATCTATCTCCCTGTTTGATCAGCACATTAGCCCATATAAATGCAATGTGAGGAAAATGAGATTACAGGGTTTCTGCGTCAAGACACATCCTGACTTAATGCCTGTGGTTTTGAAATAAGTGGAATGCATTTCAAATCCCCGGCTTTTTCGCACCATCCTGTCTGTCTCATTTTCCTCCCATCCAGTCTCTCTCAGTGTTTGTCTCTCATGCTTACTCTCTGACTTTTCTTTCATTTTATTTCCCCCATTCTTCTCCACCTTTCTCAGTAGCAGATATTACATCACCTGGCAAGATGGAATGAATTGCAATAATCTTTTCATCCCGTTCTCTCCTATTCTGTTTCAATGTCATGAGCATTGTATTAAGAATCGGATCCCCAAGTTCATTTGAACACACACTGTTAGCCGTTTGGAAGAGATAACGTGTTCAGGAGAAACATTGAGACAGAGAGAAAGTTACTGAGGGAGGATAAAAGAAAGACCGACTGAGTTTAAGATGGTTCAGATTGAGCAAAGTGGGACGGGACAAGGACAAGAGACTACAGCGCTTTGTGTATTGTGTTTAAAGTCCGTGCCCATAGGCCACAGCACTGTATTGATTTGGTGCTGTTGTTATGCTAAAGACAGGCTCTGAGATGATGCCATACACTCTTGGGCAAATTGATTATACTGAAGAGTGCATGGCTGGCTCCTCAGTGGGCTGCGTTAAAATGATTTATGGACCCATATGTCCAGTCCGGTCTTGAGACCAGCTACATCATAAACATGAGCATTAGGGTTTTGACCATGGCACAAAGGCAAGAACATGCTACCAAAAAGAGCAAAAAATCCTAATAAATATCATAGACCGCTATTCTTCCCACATACAGTGTGCATTCCTTCACAGCTCTGCTTCCTATCCTGTGTTCCTCCACCTCCAGAGAGGTTGTTTTCATGGAGATCTAAGTAATTAGATTGCCATTTAATCCTCCTGCCTGTGTGAATACAACTGCTATATTTGATTCTGTGTCCAATCAACACAATTTACCATGCCAAGCGAGTCTCTTAAAGGAGAACTTGGGTCAATTTAACAGATTTCAAACATCTCACTTTGAAATTTCTGCCCTTTATCAAGTTGAAACCTTGCCAGGCGCCGTTGAGCTTTGTCAAAAAACGAGCCTTCTGTTTTGTATCGAGTTTCTGTTTTTCCGTACTTCCTGCACAGATGAAGCGTTTCAATTGATTGTGGCAGATCTGGGGAGCTGAATGTGGAGATTTGATGTTAATATAGCACCTGTGCGAAGACAGTTGTCATTTAGTGCGTTTACACGGACATAATTAACCCGTTTATGAGGCTTATCCAGGGTGTGATCATATTTGGGATATGGTGTTTACGTGGGTTATTCATATTCCCAGTATACATGAAAGATACCAGCAACCTGGTAACTGATCACTGCAATCTATTTGTGCAAGCACCTGTGATGTTTACATAAACAAACCGGCAGTAGGAGATTACTGACAAATGACAATTTAACTCCTAATTTCTTCTCTGCTCCGATTGCCAACAGCTGTCTGCTCAGGGCACCGACCACCATCTCTCTCTCAACCGCACACACATGTTCAAACACATGAACAGGATACTCCAAAAACCTGATCATAAACCCGTTACTCATGTCCATGTAAACACACTCATTGTACAATCAAGTATGACCACGTCAAGATAAATCGGACCTGTCTCTGTGCATGACACCTTTATATAACACTCTTACAGTTTCTCTCTGGGGATTTTAAAGTGAAGGTAAGAGAAATCAAGATAAGACTTATAGTTGGACCTCTGACTGATACGTATGTATAATTGGCTCATATTCAAATGGGCACATTTTATCATAGCTTTTATCGCAGCACCCTGCATTTAGCATATTTTAAACCCTCATTGGGAATTCAGGTCATGGTGATATATAAATGAAACACCTTCCCCAACACACCAGTGATGAGTATAGGTACACTCTGAGCTGCCAAGATATCTTGACAAAAAGAGCCGTAGAATGTAATTACTGATATTTTTTTGATTTCAGACGCGTTATCACACTGCGGTCTGTGCTCACAGATTCAGAGGGATGGTTAGTGAGCGTCTCTAAAGTCTGCAGAGGCTGGCACAGCAGGGCAAGCACAGTTGGTCTTTACTCAGGCAGGCAGAGCGGAGATGGAGGATAGGTAGACCAGAGGGAGCGGGGCCTTCTCGTCCCCAGGGGCCAAATCACATTAAACATGGTGCAGACTAATTCATAATACCAGGCGAGCTCCCGTCTCAGCAGTCTGTCCTGTCATCCAATCCTTTAACCCTGCACACATACCCATGTTGTGCTCTTCCAGTGTCCTTCACATCATGTGCCATAATTCAGCTCACCTCACTTTATCTTGCTGTCATTGAATTGTTGTAAAAAAGCAACCGTTCTTGTTGTCCCCCCCGCGGCCATGCGGGGGTCCTGCCGCAATTTAAACACACTCGGCTTTAAGACACGATGCACCTTCCTCAGCTCAAACATCAGAGGGAACAGAGCTGCGCCCTGCTCCTTCATTTTCAGGAGCCGACTGAAGTTTGGCCAGAGGCTTATCAGTTATTGAGAGCAGTAGATAGAAAATGATTTAAATGGTTCTTCAGAGGCGAAACGCCGACTGAGTGGAACAGCAGTGTCCACTAAAAACAGTTTTATTGATCGCCTCTCACCCTCCTACTCTTTAAATCTCTTTTCTTTCTCATATTTTCCCGCCTCCTGCTCTTTTTTGACTGTTGGAATTACACTTTTTTCTAAGCACCAAACAGAAAAACAGTCGGACACTCATGCACATATGCACGTTAAGGTTGTGTCATGCAATTCTAACTGTGAGCAAAGGGCCCTCATGGGGCTGCAGGCTGTCAGTCTCGCTGTGTGTCACAGAGGAAGGCTCAGGCCTGACAGAGCCGTTAGGACCTGCAAGGCTGTGTTGGGAGGTCAGGGCCACTGACTGTGAACTTGATCCCACACTCAGTTTCACAACAGGGCTGTAAGTGGTTGTTTTTGTTATATGATTATTCTATGGATTCCACACATGACTCCAGGGAAGTTCACCACTTCAGTCCAGACTGAAATATCTTAACAACTATTGGTTGGTTTGTCATGAAATTTTGTACAGGCATTATGCCTAAAGGATGCATCCTTATAACTTTGGTGATCCCCTGATTTTTTCTGAACACGACTGTGAGGTTCACATTTAGAGTTGTACTGATACAGATACCAGTATCGGAAATGCCTCCGATACTGCTTAAAATGCGGTATCGGGTATCGGCGAGTACAGCCTATGACGAATCCGATACCACGTAATACCTTACGTCATTATGCATACGCGCGCTACAGGCAAACGAAACGATAATGGAGCAGAGTTTAAAAAGCATTCTACTGTAGCCTTTAAAATGTATTTTTTACCAAATTGTGTGGCTGCACTTTAACCTGTGTCTTGATCTGTGTCAACACTGGATAATAATAATTTAAAAAAAAGTTTAATGGCATTCATTCTACTATAGAGTTTTAGGAGTTGAGACATACAACAATTCATATCCCATCCATTTTTGTTTTACGCGCTGGTATCGGCAAATACCTAAGGTTCAGGGATCGGAATCAGTATCGGGAAGGAAAAAGTGGTATCAGAACATCTCTGTTCACATTTCTACTACAGAATGAAAATTCTTGCCAACTATTTGATAGTTTGCTGTGAAATTTGCTACAATATTCAAGGACCCACAGGCTAAATTCTAATGACTTTGGTCATCCCTTGACTTTTCATTTAGAAACATAATCAAGTCAAATTTTTAATTTTTTTTAATACTTTGGTAATACCTGCTAAACTAATGGCATTCCCATCTAACAGTTAAACTTAAAGATGGTTACCATGATGGAGATTATACCTGCTAAATATCAGCATGTTGGCATTGTCACTGTCACGTTATTATGCTGAAGTTAGCATTTGCTAAAAGCACTGCTGTGCTTAGAGCTGTTGGAGTTGCTATAGATCCCCAATCTTGTTTATGATAAATTTGTGATTTGTTTTGTGTTTATACTGTCAAAAAATAACAATGAATACTAGGGCTGGACATCAGTACTCAAGACTGTTAAGATATCAACCAAAATAACCTGTAAGGCCTACACCGTTTATACAACTTGCCCACTGCCCTCACCGTCATTTTGCTTTTTATTTTCATCAATACATCGGACATTACTATTAACTAAAAGTGTCTGCAATAGCAGAGTTGCAACACAGAGTAGCAGGAATCACATTTCACTTATCACACAATGAGAGTAAGGGAAGTTGTCAGTTGCAAAAGCACCCATTTGGAAATATTTCAGATCTAAAGCCAATGCCAGTAGGGGACCAAATAAAGTTAATGATGGAATTGGAACTAGCAACACTAGTGTCATCAGAAGTTAATTAACTGGTAGGAAAATGTCCTCACCGTAGCATCCCTAGTGCCAAGTCTTTTTGTGCTGAAATCTAGAAAAGAAAGACGATTTTTATAATTTCTCTCTCAGCCAATCACCACAAGCTTAGGGTGATTGGCACACTACTGCAGCAGCTACAACCCATACAGTTTGTGACATGATGAAGTCGAGTGCAGTGCATTTGGTGGAGTTGGCCGTTCAGCGTGCCGAGATGCCATCAAAACACTCGAAAGTATGGTTATACCATACGTCTGTGGTGTCTGGTGGCATTTTACCCAACTGACTGCTTCCATTCACACAACGGGTACGGAATGAAGCCGAAAAAAGGTATCAAAAGAAGTACTCTATTGGTATCAGTGTCACTATAAAGCCTAGTTCAGACCCAAGATTCTTAGTGAGACGAGATGAAACATTTAAGTTGCAATGTGCCCGTTTGCAGTGTTATGAAAGCCTGCCACTAGACAAGACTCTCTGTACTTGAATTCTGATTTTCAGCTTTTCAGACCTTTTTCGCAGCGGAATACAATATGTAGCGTTTTGAAATATGGATGAAGATAGTGATGGTGAGATAGATGCTACATTCGCATTTATAGTAGTGATGAAACAGCGAAAACATGAAACGACCTGAGCTTCAGATGGACTGGATTTTTAATAAATACATCACAATAATTCAAACAACCAGCACAGATTAATCAGTCAGTGAGTAAGCTGTGTGTGTGTGTGACATGCGCATGTACAGCAAGCAGCAGTAGCGACCCACAGTCCAACACGACACACCGTGAGGACAGAGACCAACATAGGTGTCAACAGCTGCAGGGACGTAAATGAGATGCGTTTGGTAGGGACAGGAGGCTGTTGTCAGAGAAAGCCACATCAAGCAAACAGACTGTCTGCAGACAGTTCACTGACTTGGCTAGCTGACTTTGTTGAAGGCTGGTTGTTGAAGGTGACGTGCCTTATCTTCTGAAAGAAAGAACTGCTGGCAACTTAACAGGCTGAGTCACAGGTGACTCCATCAGCAGTCTTGAGTTGAGCTCAGACGAGCCAGCATCGCGTATGCTTACACATACATACCTTCATAAAGAAAAAAACTATGTACCGTGGCAGACTAATGACTTTGGACTCACGTCTTTACTGGTTGTCAAATCAATATAACTGAATTTGAAAGTATGCAGAGGCTGAGTTGGCTTGGCAACAGCACACAGAGATGATATTTCATGATGCTTGACTGGTAATTAATTTCACCTTTCGCAGCCCTGTGCTCACTCTTTCTATCATATGCATCCTCTCTGCTTTTCAACCTTTTGTCTCTAAATCCAGCCAACCATACACCTGCTACAATCCCTTCCGTGAATGAAAGGGTGTGAACGGACAATGGGAGAATCAGACAAAGATGTATAGATTGAGAGAGAATGAGAGCAGTGTGCAAATGTCACACGTCCCCATGTGCTCATTAACAGCATCCACATTAGTCTTGCGTCCCCTTCCTCTACCACCATCCCTTTTCCACCTGTTCACTTTACCTCAAGGAGAAAGGACAGGGCACATTTGGATCGTGGTGTCTTTGAAGAGGAATGGCCACTAACCTGTAAATAATGCATGCGCTGTTCCGGCATGTGTCGCAGTTGGCCGTGTCCTGTCCGGTTCGATAGGAGAGTCTGCGGGGAAGATAAGAGTCGTGAATGAGTAATTACAGGACTTGTTAAGCTGCTCCCTCCCACCTTCCTTTCTCATCTTGTTTGTCATCCCTCGTTAGCGGGGCCCAAGTAAATGAGGGTGATGAGGAGTCACACTGCCCTCCTGAGTGGCCTGTGTCCGGCTGCCAGGGCAGAAAGAGCACAGTGTCAGCCATTAGCAGTGGTTGACTGATCTGAGGTCAGATAAGGCAAAGTAGCACACAGGATGAGCTTCTGGGCTGCAGTGGAAGGTAGTTTTAATCAAGGAATGGTTTCATTAGTTTACAGTAACGTTATAAATGTCTTTGTGGAATAATACTAACAAGCTGGTCTGCAACTAATGATTATTTTTATTATCGATTTATCATTTGATGATTTTATGGATATAGAATGTGAGAAAAATACCAAACCCATTTTCCCAGAGCCCACTATGACATCTCTATCTGCGTTTCTTCATATCAAGGTTTTTTACTCCCACTAGAGAAATTCCACCATTGATTAATCCATTCTGTACTGGGTGGTGTTGTAAAACACACAGTTAGAGTTATCTTCAGTATGAACATTTTTTATAACCAGTTATCATCTGAAAAATACAGGAATGGAAATGAGATGGGATCCCTAAGCAGATAAAATGTGACAGTTTTGCTTAGGACAGCAGCCATTTGGCTGTATACAGTCGGCCCGTCTTAATCTCATTGTGATATTGATTCAAGGAATTCACATTCAAACTCATCAATATTCTATTATATTATATCCTGTGTGTCCTTATATATCGTTCTATTATCAGTTGAGATAAAATATTGCCATTGAACCCAGTTCCCATCATAGATTCCTATTCCCCATGGGGCAGCTAAAGACCAGGTTATGGCCCTGAATGGAACTACTTGGTTACATGCTTCATAGGCTCAATGGCTTTCTTATTGGATTAGCATGTGGGAATGTGCATATTGATTGACAGTAATAGCTTCCCCTTATAATTAATGACATTGCAATGGAAGCACTGTGGGCTGAGTTCACCAAATACATGGACAAGAAGGAGAACCTCTGCTGATGTTTTTAGTTGCACTGCTGCATCAACACAAGCAAGTTTTCTAAGTACAACTGGCCTTTTTGGAGCTGTTGAATTTCTCAATTGTGGGATCAATAAAGGTGTATCTTATCTTATCTTATTTGCCCAGATATCGTCTACCAAAGCAGTTTTTTTTAGCAGTCACATTGGTAGACAGGTATGAAATCTAAGCAACTGACTTCATCACAGCGAAAAGCACATACTGTGTGAAAAGGTCAATTGGTTTTGGTTTTATTTGCCCATGTCCTGAAATATCTATTTTAGAGATTTATGCCTTCGCTCCATTATAATGGGTGTCAAAGGAATTTCATTTGAGGTGTTCACAGCAATGAAAAACTACAGCAACGTATCTCTCCAGCCATGATGTCCTTGTTACTCTGGATCTCAGCGCGGCAATGGAAAAACTGTTCACTATGAGGTCCATGGATTGTGGATGATAATGGGGACACTGTTTCTGAGGGGAGATATTGGTGTTGAATTTAGGTTTTCAATGCTTGTATCACAACAAACGAAATTCTGTTTACCTCTGTTGTGTTGAGATAGAGGCAGATCATAGTAGCTAGAAACCACGAGAGGTAAGTGAGAAAATGTTTTTGTGTTATTTTTTTGTAATTTGGTCAACCAACCCTGTAACACACAATGGCCCCCATGCAGGAAGTGATTGATTGATTTCTGTGATTTACCAATGTTTTCTTACTCTTCCTCTTTTCTAAGAAAAGAAAAATTTTTACGAGTGGTGCAGAACACACATACAAAGATGGGAGTAAAACATCTCATCGTCACAGTCCACAAATTGTTGTCCAACATGAGGAGACACAAGTTTTAAATTTGACGAATATAAAAAAAAGATGAATATCAAATTCAATTGTATATTTAAAATACTACTATATTTGGTCCATTGATGCCAAATATTGTAATTTCAGTTACTGTGCATGCTGACACGGCATTTACAGCATCACAAACGTTTGCCATTGCTTGGTGTTTGATTTTCCCGTAACGCAGTACTGATACTCTGGAAAATCAGGTTTACTTTAAGTTTATTGAACAGTGTGCTGATTTCACTGCTGCAAGATTTCTTTTTCTTCTTTTTTCGGTGGCATCTCTCCAACACTTGGGCACGTGGCAGAGTATTTTTACACAGCACAACTCCTGCCCTTGTATAGTGTTTAGGGGGTATTAACGATGCTAATAGGTAACTTCTAATTAAGTGGGACTCATCTTTCAGCACACCTGGGTAAGAGCAGATTTGGATGGTTAAGAACGTTTGGTGCACTGAAATTAAAGAGAAAATATAAGAGAAATTGAGAAAAGTGAGCATGGCTGTAAAAGCCACTGGATTCTTCTCCTCATTGACGTTAACGTGCTAACTTTCACATTTAGTTCTTGTCTCTAATCTTTGCACTAGGGGAGACATTTTTCAGTTCTCTTTCTGGGACTCTTGTCACGCTGCCCGTAAGGTGCGACACCAATAAAAATTAAGCAGCTACCATAAATTTCGTCTCCTTATCCACTCCTGTCTGTGCTACACTCTCCGGCAGGTATATGAGTGGTGTTGATATCAATATTGTTTTTTAAGGATGAGGTAATGGGGAGAGTATGAAGAGAGGATGAGTGCAGTGATATGGGGAAATTTGCAGCTTGGATTAATTGTCATTAAAAGGCTGGCCACTGGAGAGGGGCTCACAGTGCAGTGCAGTGGGGATGTTGGAGGCCGTCCACCCAGGTGAGCCGATCAATAAGCAGCTGATGGGGTACACGGGCAACTGGGTCGTGTTCTTTAAACAACTCACCTTTACTCTCTATCTCCTGCGCTCATGCTGTCTAGATCTCTTTCTCCCTCCATCTCTCCTTCCTCCCCGCCCCCTCTCTCACGCTGAGTTGATAAGAGAAAATAAGAGAGCAGAGCTCATTTCGGCAGGCCTCCCTGGGGAGAGTGGAGCCAAAAGTGCCATTAACAGTATATTTATCCACCCTACCCCCCTTGTGCTACTAGGTGAGCTCTCCCAAAGGTCACTGAGTGGGTGGGAGTCCAAAGGCATAAAAACATGCACACATACACAGTGTTAATAGACAGGCTCGCAACAAGTCCCCATGAGAGTGATTAATTGGGTCTGGCCTGCCAACACTGGCTGATGATGCAGCAAATTTATTCCCGAGCTTTGTGCTGTTGGATGCAGCCAATGATAAACTCTAGAACTGCATCCCAACCTTCACACTGTGTTGTATGCCCTGGGCAGGGCTGTATCAGAGGGATATGTGTGTGTGTGTGTGTGTGTGTGCTTGCATGCATGGGGTGTGGGGACATAAGGCGAGTCAGTATGCTCCACGTCCTTGCTTTTTTCCCAGCAAGTTGGTAAAAGAGTTATAGCCCTTTGTTGTTCCTCTTACTTACTTTCTGTCACATGTTTTTACCTGTTTTCCTCTTTAACTGTTTGTATTTTTCTGAGTAGCAAAGTTGAAGAAATTGTTTTGGGTGTTAGGGTGCCCGTTCATTTTCTGCATTGACGACAATAGGTGACTTGAATATCCAACTCTTGTATTAACATAAAACTATCCCAGCTAAATGGCCTTGTACAAAATAACAATGTAAGGCAGGGCTATTCAATTACAATGTCAATTGGGCTGGGTATTAATTCCAGGAAATGTAGATGTGCCAGACATTTTCAGAAGCCTATTCAAGCCTATTTTTTTTTTTAGCTTTTGATAATACCAAATGTCAAACAAAAGCAAATGGCTATAATAAAAAAAAATGGCAATGTGTATCATTTCACTTTTGAAATAAGTAACTGATAGTCACGTATCTGACCCAGGCCCATCACAAAGTGCAGGAACGGAATAAAAAAGTGCTACCAATGCACAGAAGTATGACTAGTGAATAGCCATGATGTACTAGGAAAGTATCTGTATTAGAAAATATGTAGACCATTTAACAAAAGTAAAAAGTACAAGCCTTTGTGCATAAAAACTACTCCCCCATTATTATCAGTGGGCCCTTAGTGGAGTGGATAGACAGCTTCAAGTACCTTAGTGCCCACATCACTGAGGGCCTGACCTGGGAGCTGCATACCGACTCAGTGGTGAGAAAAACAAGACATAGACTGTTTCACCTCAGACACTTTAGGACTTTCCTTCAAATACTGTTGAATTTCTACTCCTGCACTATCAACAGTGCTCTGACAGAGAACATCACCGCATGGTATAAAAACAGCACGTTTGTTCAGCTGAACTTACTATAGATGCTGCTCTACCCTGCCTGAAAGATGTTTATACCGATGTTGATGAGGAGGAGGATGTCATAGACGATGAAGACTGCACACAGACAGAGAGAGAGAGAGGCAGCGACAGTGAGAGGGTGGACAGTCCCTTCAGGTAGCCATGGTGCTAAATGTCAGACACAGGCAGAGAGTGGTGACAGACGAGGAGGAAACTCCAGTGGAGAGCAGCAGGGGAGGAAATGTGTTCTTGCATTTTGTCTGGTATTGCAGATTTTCACAACAAATGGAACAGTAAAACGCATCAAACTCAGTGTGCAAGGTGTCTGTTTCTATTGGATGATGAATTTAAAGAAAGGCGTAGAGAAAATACTGACTTTGTATCCAAAGACCTAAAAGCTCTGTTTCCACTGAGCAGTACGGTACAGTTCAGTTCGGTACGCTTTTTTCCGTTCTTCTGTGAAAAGTTGTAGATGGTACCAATGGATCCGTTTCGTACTGTCCACCTTTTTTTTTTTTTTTTTGGGGTAGCCCTGCGGTGGAAACGCTCAGGTCTAGGTACCATGTCTGAAGGGTTACTTTTGGTTCCAAAGGTACCATACTGAAAGTGTTTGATGGAAATGGGTCTTAAGGCTAGGAGAATCATTAAGGATCCCAAATACCCGGATAACTTATGGCCTGACGTCAGGAAGAACATAACAGATACAGCAGGCCACTAAGCTAGCATTGTTCCTTATATGATTACAGTACATATGAAAAATAAAATTGATTGATTGACAGAATCAAGCCTAAAATTCTTATTCAGCAGTTTAAATACAGTAAGTTAATTTTAGAATTCTGGCTTACTTTTAAATTAATTTATCAACTGTGGTATTGTTTCCGTCTGACTTTGCTACAGCTTTGATTTGCACTTCTTACTGTACTTACTTCTTTAACCTAAAAACTTCGACTGAAGTTTTTCCATCCCACATCCTTGTTGTCTTCCTCCTGAGGTCACACAGGTCAGGGGAACAGTGGAGAAATAAAAGGGAAAATTTAAGGATCATTATTATCGCCAGTCTTTAGTTTAAATGTAGAGTGGATATTAATGGAAGGTTCCACCTCTTTTTATCAAGACTGCCAAAGACCTTTTCCATTTCTTTTTTCTTTTCTGTGTGTGTGTGTTTTGTGTAGGGGAGAACAGTGTTTGTTATTAGTCTCAGCACATTAGCTATTGAATTTCAATTTGTGTCTGAGCGGCGTGTCATGAACACATACGTCGTGATAAATGCCCATGCCGCTGTGTTTCCTTCCTTGAAAAATGAATGTCATATAACATAAGCAGTTATATATCACACATAATTGCGCTCACAGTTCACCTATAGCCAGTGGGTACTCCTATTTGTTGTGTCAGTGACATTTATGTAAGGGGAGCATGAAGCTAATGTAGTGTGACTAAAGCAGCATTAGAAATTTTTGCTTGGCTCGCTTAAAAAAGAATGGAAATATGTACAGATGGAAGACGACTGTGCTCGTATAGAAAAGTAGAGGTTCGGCTGAGCTCAGATGGATTACAAGAGGCTTATACTGCTCACTGACTTTAACTGTAGGCTTTGTAATTAAGGTATGGGAAGACTGTGATTGTTTCTTTATGTATGTGACCAGATGGCACAATTAAACAGTAGTCACTAATTTTTATTTACAAATGAAGTCTCTCCTCTCCTCTTCTCTCCCACCTGCCACTTTAGACACATCAGATAAGCCAGATGTGCTTGGCAACACAGAGAAGATGGCTCCCCATGCTGCACCACATGTCCACTCACTTTTTCACTCACACAGCACACTTTTATGAGTGTGCTGATAAGGAGATTAAGGCTGCCTTGTGCGAGATTGAAAGGGGATAATTGCTTTTTTAGATGGTGTAAACTGGCACTGTTGTAAGATCTGCCTCTCGCTCCAGCCCTGTTGAACAGTTTTACACTCAAGTTGATACTGAGAGTTGCTTTCATACACTTTGAGGCATTTGTGGTTGTGTGGCTAGAAGCCTGGCCGGTGTGTCTGTGTGGTTAATTCCCAAAGGTTCTGGACTCCACGTTGGTATGATGTTGATTATATGGATTTTTCTCAGTCCGTACCTCTCCACAGCGCCGGTCAAAACAGATAGGGATCTGAGTGCCGAGCCCCAGCAATTCACTTCAGCAAATTGGCCATTTTGTTTGCCTCATCCCTTTAGATAGACAATCCTCTATTTCAGCAGGCTAGATGCTATCTGCAGCCCTTTTGTATATACTCAGTGTCCATTGGACAGTAAATGGCTTTTTCACAGGCCATGGCTTTTTCAAAGGTCTTGGACTTACTAGATAAACATGGTGTGCAGCTGGATGAGGCCAATTGTTAAATTTCTAGTTTTTGCTTAAGCAAGTGTCACTCTATGATTTGATCACCTCTGTGGAAAAATAAGATTTATTCAGCATCATAATGATTAAATTCCCATATTTTAACATATTTGGAATTTGACCTATTAAATCTTAAATTCAAAACTACATATTTTCCCTCTTACCTTTAGCACTATATGGAGATATCAGCTGTAGAGATGTCTGCCTTCTCTCAAATGTAATGAAACTAGATGGCACTTGGGTTGTGGTGCTCAAAGCAACAACAAAAAATACATTTGAAAATCTCAACAGCAATGTCTCTTTCCAGAAATCATGACCTGGTTACTCAAGATAATCCACAGACCTTGTTGTGAGCAGTTTCATGTAGGAACTATTTCCTCTCTACTGAAATACACCTACCAACTGTATTACTGCGTAAAAGGAAGCACACCAAAACAACCTAGATTGACAAATAGCACTACAGGCAAGAGGACAAAAATATTTTTGATGGTAAGGTGAACTGTCTCTTTACCTATTCTTATTTCTTTTTCAGTGGCTGAACCATGTCCAGTAAAAATAGTGAAAATGTGTCTGCAATTTCCTGGCCTTGGGTTAAATGTAGTTTAAAGGCCACATTCATAGTGTCAGTGCTTCTATACGGCAGGTCACCAAACTACTTGGGCCATATTGTGTGAGATAATTTGTCTGTAAATGAGTTCTGCAGCAGCTTCATCATATCTGGAGGGAAATCATCAAAAACAGACACTGCTGTAAAAGCAATGCAGGGCACATCTAGGTAAAAGCCACATTATCCCAGCTACATGCAGCTGTGATCTCTTCTTCAACACTGTGTTTTTTCAGTCAAGGCTCTGCTGAACAGCTGTCACACATACAAGCTTGTCCCCAAGATCTAGAAATAATGTGACACAGCAAGAGGCTACTTTTCCCGCTCATGCTGAATCATGAATGTGCTCTGTGTCCCAGGTGTTTCCTTGGCCCTATGAACATTCGTCCCTTTTCTCAATTGTGATTTATAGATATATGGCATTTCTTTTTTGCTAATGAGTACTTGACACCAGTGTAAAGTAGGAAGGCACCAATCCAATTCATCAGATCAGTCTCGGCCCCGACACTGACCTTATAAAGGAGATCGGCCATTAAGTGACCAATCCACAATTTCTTTGTCAGTGTTGTTAGAAAAATTTGTGTTGCCGCTATCAGTATAGTCATGGTTGTCCGCCAGCTCAGTTTTAAGTGCTTCAGCAACCTTGGCCTCATGTTCTTTTACACAAAAATGATTCAAATGAGTCTGATGCAGTGAGCTGTGCAGATTTTAAATTGGGGAAAAAGAGAGTGCTGGTATCAGAATGGTACTCAGTTTTGGCAGGTACCCTGAGGTGAAGTATTGGACTCGGTGTCAGGAGAGAAAAAAGTCAAAGCGGCACATGTCTAGTGTAAAGCACAGGCTATCAGTGACATGTCTTACCCTTCTCTGTGGGCCTCCCCCTTCTCCAGTTCCTGGATGACCCCCAGCAGCACCTTGATGGTCTCTTGGCTGGAGCTGATGAGATTTTCCATGGCCTGGAGCTGTGCTTTAACATCCCCGTCCTGATTCATAGGCACTATTTGCTTGCAGGCCTCCTGTGTTTGGTCGGGCGGTGCCCCACCAGCCTCGCCACCTCTGCAGGGTGTCAGAGGCTCCTCCATGCCCCGTAGAGGCCGGGCAGACAACTGTCCCGTGTGGCACTGTGCCTGTGTTGTACAGCCTCCGCTGGAACGTGGTAGCGTCTCACTCTGCAGCCCGTTGAGCTGCAGGGCTTTCTTCCGCTTGCTCCGCACAGACGGACTGTCCAGGCACTCCACCTGTGTAAGGGAGTTCCAGGCGATGGGGCCCGTAACCTTGGAGGCCCTGTCCGGCAGGGTTCGGGACGAGCCCTCCTCCAGATTGAGCAGCTGCCTCTTGGCCGAGCGGTCTGTATCGGCCTCCCTGTGTTGTAATCCTGTCCTGGCTTTGGATGGGACACTGCAGAGCTGGTACTCTGCCTGTGCTCCGGCTCCGCTTCCTCTCTGTGTGTCTGCAAGGCAGTCTGTGTCTGCAGAGCAACTGAGCAGCAGAGCGTCAGAGCACAGGCCATCAGGTGCAGTGTGCTGCTCCACTGTGGCAATGCACTCATTAGTATGGAGCAGAGCCCTGGTCCTCCGGACTCCACTCCCCCCGCAGGCTCCCTCCTCCTCCTCCTCATCTAAACCCTGCTCAGCAGCCTTGGACTGCTTCACCTCCATGACAAAACCGTTATTCTGACCTTTATAAGTTTCCACGGCCGCCACGTGTTTAAAGGTGTGACCTTTCTTGCGCTCAAAGGGAAAGGTCTGATAGCGTTTCTTCAGGTCAGGGGACGTCTGCACGCCTGTGCTCCTTGTGACGTTTGGGATGGATCTGCGGGCAGGGACAGTCATGTACTTGCGGTACGCCACTTTGTATGAATTCGGCTTGCCGCCTTTCCCCGCTGCCTGCAACTCCGCCTCCCTCTGCTCGTTCTGTGCCTCGCAGATATCCTTGAAACGCACTTGCAGGGCCTTGTTTCTCTTCCTCACCTGTCGACTGGCTTCCAGGGAATACTTCACCTCCAGCGCCAGCGAGGTGGAGGGCAAGGGCGCTGCCTCCGAGTCAGACTCTGAGTTGGTGAGCATGCATTTGCCACCCTCCTTGCTCACCATGTTTCCTGAGGGGCAGGGAGAAAGACGCTATGTTAATCATTAGTAATGAACGTCTTAGACAAAGACCCTTGTCTGACTATTACATCCCACTCAACAGAACACACCCGCTGTCTCAGCTTAGGGAGAAGGGAGGAACCTGTGCAGTTATTTAATGAATATTATTAAAATGTGCTTTTATCAGACACTTGTCATTATGCATGCCAAAAAGCATAGCAAATATGAATTTTAAAGGGGCAGACGTTTCATATATTTGAAGTAACTTCCATTTATAATTGAGTATAACAGGAATAATTTGAGTTTGACATTGAGTATAGTTTCTGCATTTGACACTGAGGGCGTGGTGGTGTCACGTCTAATGTTTCCATATGCATAAACAGTATATTTACCCTAGAAAGAAAGCCCTTTTCCTTCTTTTTTATTGCCAGTTGGCGAGGATTTTTTGTGCTTGCCAATCCTTCTGTGTTTATTTACTGAAAAACTGCAAGCATTATGGTTTAAGCATGCCCTAAAAATAATCTTAGCAGATTTCCGCGGTGCATTTAATCTTCTTCTCTGTGAAAACCAATAACTCCAATTTCAGCATCATTTTCATTCGTTTATCGTTGCCAGTTAAGGCTGCTTTGACTACCAGTTCCTCCTCCTCCTCTCCCACTTTCTAAGTTGATGAGTGTCTCTGTTTGTATGGGAGCTATCAGACACCACACTTAAAGTCATACACACACTCCAACACACTTAGTTAACAGCGGCAATATACTGTTGATTCTTCTGAATAGTGTGCCTGAGGTCTGCAGTTTATTTCGATGGTTCATTAGGTTCAGCAGGATTCTTCACTGTCTGACCTTTCTCTCTCCCAGTTAATAATGAAGTAAAAATAGGACTTTGGGCCCTATTTGCAGGCACATTTTTACTCCTCCAGCATATGTGAGCATGCCATCTGCTCATTTCAGCAATCTAAACGAACAGAGACAGGAGAATATGCCGAAAAAATGAAGACGATACCCGCAAACAGGCAAACTTTTTGACAGTGAACTGTACAACAACCCCCTAAGGAGAACTATCCCAAGCAGAGATATGAACATGAGATATGAATTATCTCTTCCCACTACCACAGGTACGGTGGAGGCACCGCAACTCTGCAGTTTGCCTCTGATGCTCTGACAGGAATATAATTCTTCCTCTGCGTGCTGATTTACAATAAGCAAACACTCCACACGCTCATACAGATGCTGAATCAGATAGGACAATTATCCGTCTCGGCCTATCTGCCATGACTGCTCTCTGTCAACAGGGAACGACTTCCTATTTCAAACCTGTCTGTTTACTTACCTTGGAGCTATAGAATGGACATTTTGTTTCACTGTCTTCTCCATCACATTATCGCCCTGGCTCTGTATTATTAAATTATAGTCTCCAGTTGTGCTCGGAGAGAGGCAGCCACCTATCTTTGAATATCTCATCTGAGATCTAACGTAACAGTCTCCTCTACAGACATTGATAGCCCCTTGTAGACGTGCAGTATCATTTGTAAATACAGTTATTTTACATGTTGGCATAATCTTTGAATAATGTTTAAAGATAGAGTAACATTTTCTCATCATGCGTACATGAAATAAAGCTGTCATATTGCCAGCACAGGCTTATGATGTTCTTGCACACAGCGTTCTTAAAACCCTATGAGATCCACCATAGACCCTTTTTTAAAGCATGGACAGGGGATATTTGGGGGGCGATAGCATGTCAACAGTATAGGCCACACAGAAGTGGTATACATCATCTAAAAGCTGGAAACCTGAAGATTTATTTGAGATGCAAATCAATACTATGAGTAAACTTTATCTAGTCAAAAATCTGTAATAAACATTGTGTTTTGGTTAGGCACCCATTCAGACTTTAAAAGTTCAGTGTATAGAGGCGCAGAGCATTATGATGGATGTATATGATGGACATTCTCATGCTCATAAGTTGTTGCAGCAATCTGATGCATTTTGTTGCACAGATTTTGGCGATAATAGCCCATCAAGACACCAAAAACTTTAGAAACACCTCATTTGGTATCAAAAACTTTACTTAAGAACTAGAGAGCACTTCTGTTCTGGAAACTACTGATAAAACACCCTTATTGTCAATATACCTGTGACAGCCATACATCCTCTGAATGCTCAGGGTCTCTGGTTTGTGGTTGCAAAGTTTCACGAGGCTGCGATAATTCTAGAGATCTTAATAGGTCATTTTATACAGTGTTGTCCAATTCAAAAAATGGTCTCACTACAATGGCCTGCTATGAGGACTAACATCATACTGTATGTGAATAAAATTGTGCTCAGTGAATCCACAAGAGTCTCAGCTTTGCAGTCACAGCCAGTTTACACAGTGCCAAGACTTTTTAGTGACCCCAGAATGCAGAAATATGTAAATACCATATGTGAAAATAACTCATCTGTACTGCATGCAAAAAAACTGCATGGTTATTGCCCCAAACTGCGTTGACTTAAATAAAATGGGCATGTCTGCAAAAGGGAGACTCGTCCACACAGAACCCATTTTCATTCAGATATATTGAGGTGAGAGTTCCTTCCTTCCTTACTTTGTGTTATTTAGCTCTTTTCCCAAAAGGCTAGCATGACATGGTTGTTTCAGATGGATTCCTTAGGTCGTCCAGTGTCACATGATACCAGTATCTTCAGCTTCAAAAGTCAGCCGCCCTGTTTTGCTGTGAATA
This sequence comes from Epinephelus moara, assembly GCF_006386435.1. Classification (NCBI taxonomy): domain Eukaryota; kingdom Metazoa; phylum Chordata; class Actinopteri; order Perciformes; family Serranidae; genus Epinephelus; species Epinephelus moara. The sequence goes on along the minus strand of NC_065518.1, from coordinate 12,660,929 downwards.
ATATCTTTGCTTGATACATCATACCTAACTGCCTCATGTGCCAGGTGCCAAATATCTCATGGGCACGGGGTCTCTTATTTGTAAATGTCTTGTCAAAAGAAACCCATGTTTGAATTTTAAAAATCCATTACAAACAGATGGACTCAGCAATGTTACAGATTGACATTCACCCCCCCTGTAACTGTCCAAACATTGCTCAGTAATGTCACTGGAAACACTTTTCTGAGAGCAGCACAGCATGCCCATATAGACAGGTTAGAGATGGCAGCTTTCTGCTGTGCAGGCAGATGTTTGTTTGATTCTCAACAGACAGGTAATTACCAATGTGTCCAAATGACCGGGGAGTACAGTGCAATGTTTGTGGAAACTGACTACACGCCCAACGCAGAAGACATTAGGAAAGATAGTCTGCCAACAGTAACAAGGCTATGAGAGGCACTTCTGCAATACATTACAGGAATTATACACTTTTTACCTGTCCCAAACCTATGGGACATACTGTGATAACATATTCTCAGGTTCCCATGAAAGCATCAGTTACAGGCAGAGAGATGCTAGGGAAATTTCTAAGAAGCACCCAGTAAGTGGAAACAGTGTTACCATACACTTCTCCACCTTGTATTGTATGCATATAATCACTCAGTGACTCCTGACCTCCCTTGCCATGAGGTTGATTGAGCTGTGAAAGGAGAGGGAAGTACAATGGTGTAAAGGGGAGGAATCAAAGCTGCATATAGCACAATCCAATACATACATTTTCCAATTATTCCCCCGGCTGTGCAGCATTTAAATCATTTCACTCACATTTTTTTTTCCCTTCGTCTGACTGTTTGACCGTGTGGCGTTTATTCCCAGACTATTATCTATTCACCGGCATGGCTGTGCTTTCCTGGTCCATCACTGTCAGTGTCCCCTCCATGTTTGTTCAATGGATGACATTTTGAATAAGAGATTAAACTGTAACCCTGCATGCCCTCTTCAAATGAGGTCAGCGAATACTTCTATGATATAAGCCAGGCCCAAGTTAAACATTATATTCAATATGTGCAAAATTACATCTGATTACAATTCAAGATGTCACCCTGCTCTGAACCATCAGATATTGAGACATGGATGTAGTTTGTCAGTGCAAACAACAAGTGTTTTCTTTCCTTCCCTACACTCAGCCTCCACAATGTATACAGTTTCACGGTATTGTATCATATCTTCGTTTAAATTTGATCCTTTTTGACATGTCAGCACTGCAGGCTGAATGATGTGTCCCTGGCTCCACATATCTGATTTGTTACCCATTGGGTTCAGGCCCGGGCGACTGTAGCAGCACTCGTATCTCACCTCCGGCTGGAACACCACCCCCTGGCTTCTTGCATAAACAGCATGACTCATCACGCAAGGCTGTGACAACTGCCCCTGTTTAGGGTGGCCCTGATCCTTTTGTTTTTTTTTCCTTCTCAATTCAGGGGCAAGTAAGTGAAGTGAACTGACCCACTATTTTCTACCCAGTAGGACAGACCAAAAACAGACCTCATAGGGTCACGTGCGCATGGCAAAACACATCAGACATGTTCACATCTGACCTTGTTTTAACAGCACAGCTCACATGGCTGTCACACTGGCACTAAGGGTCATTATTTGGGTTATTTCTAGGCTCACAAGTGCATTTTATCCATGATGAGAGCTGGTTGGTTCTTGGGAAAATTTTCTCTTCTAATTTAGCCATTGTTCAAACCTTTGCAGTGCTGCAAGGACAATCCAGATTACTGCGGTAATGCAATTCATTATTCTTTAATGGAAATGGTCTTTATACTCAGAGCACATGCTCATTTAATGCAACACACCTTGCATTTTAAAAATGGCTCCCTATTACTTGCATTAAACTGCATATGAGTCGGCAGTTTCGTGAATGGCAGTTGCCTAATTGAACTTTTGGTCGCCCAGGGTAAAATCTTAAAAGGTGGAGATTTCGTTGTCCCGATTCAACCTGGGGATTGGATGTTTACCGTTTACTTTGAGCCTGACTAATTTTGTTTTATCGCTTCTGCTCCAACGAAGGGAAAATTTATTAATATAGCATGCACCACAAAACCGGCGAATTGATTAAACACTGGAAATATGGCTATACATGTCAATTAGTGACAGCAGTCTGAACAGCCTTTCTCGTTAAAGTGTTTAACTGGGTGTTTCACTGAGCTCTTCCGTTATCTCATTATTTCTTTTACATCAGTCAAATCTTTTTCCAATTTATGCAGAGTTTATCCTTTAGCTTTTTGATTGGCAGCGTAGAACAAATAGCATAGCAGTAAGATATTTAGTCATACATTACATGGCCACATACTTTAGTGGACTTTTGGTCTTGGGCTGCCATGCTTTATGGTTACAGTTTCAGGAGGGCCTTCTCCTATTTTAATGTAACAGTGTCCCATGCCCAAAGCAAAGTTTTTTGTTGTTTTTTTTAAAAAGATATTATTTTGGGCATTTTTAAGCCTTTAATCGATAGGACAGATGAGCGTGAAGGGGGGAGAGAGAGGGGGAGTGACATGCAGCAAAGGGCCACAGGCTGGAGTCGAACCTGGGCCGCTGCGGCAACAGCCTTGTACATGGGGCGCCTGCTCTACCACTAAGCCACTGACGCCCCAAAGCAAAGTTTTTCTATTCTTAGTGTGACCTTGCCTGCACAGAGCCCTGACATTAACCCCATCCAACATCTCTGGGATACTCTGGAATGCCAAATGTTAACCAGGCCGTATCACCCAGCATCAGTGGTCAACCTGACTAATATGCACGTCACTGAGTGAAAGCAAATCTTTGTGTACCAGAAGAAAGTGATATTAATATATAAAGGTCCATATTTTGAAATGAGATGTTGAAAATGTCCATACTGTATGGATGCAGTGTTTGGCAATACTTTGAACAGAGAATATACTCCCTAATATTTAAAGTCCTTGCCTTCTCAAACTTCCCAGTGATCGGTCAGCTGTGTTTTTATGCCTTCTTGCTGGCAAAAGCTGTGGTTTGAGGCATTATGTTTTCAGATTTTCCCTCCGTCTGTCCCATTCTCTTGGATGTGATGTCTCTTGAACGCCTTGAGGGATTTTCCTTAAATTTGGCACAAACATCCATTTGACTTGACTCAAGGATTAACTGATCAGATTTTGGTGGTCAGAGGTCACTGTGACCTCTTGTCTGTCCTGTTCTTGTGAACATGATATCTTAGGAACACCTACAGGGTGTTTCTTCAAATTTGGCACAAACGTCCACTTGGACTCAACGATGAACTGATTAGATTTTGGTGGTCGAAGGCCACTGTGACCTCACAAAACATGTTTTTGGCCATAACTCAAGAATTCATTCACTAATTACGGACAAACGTTCACATAAGTGTCTAATAAGATAAAGTAATGAAGTGAATAATTCATCAATTCAGCTTCTGTAACCGCTTACCCTGTTGGGGTCGCGGGGGTGCTGGAGCCTATCCCAGCAGGTGTGGTACACCCTGGACAGGTCACTCTACTATCACAGGGCTGGCACATAGAGACAGACAACCATTCACACTCACATCCACACCTACGGACAATTTAGAGTCATCAGTTAACCTGCATGTCTTTGGACTGTGGGAAGAAGCCGTAGTATCCGGAGAAAACCCACACTGACACGGGGAGAACATGCAAACTGCACAGAGGAACCAGGAACCCTCTTGCTGTGAGACAACAATGACAATCACTGCACCACCGTGCCACAATGAAGTAATAACATTTTATATTCAAAAAGTCAAAGGTTAACTTCACTGTGATGTCACGATGTTCTGCAAAAAAAACTTTTCTGGCCCTTTTTCAAAGCCATAACTCAGGAACAGAAGTGGAGACATTTGGTCAGATACTGAATTGCTGACACTGCCCATTGTGAAACTGTGCTGATTGTATAGATCCTCTGTGCAGCCAGGTCAAAGGTATGTGTGAAGCACAATTTGTAGCTTCTTTGCTGCACTGTCTACTGTCATGGCTACATATGAGTCTGTAACTGCAACTTGACTGCTTAGTGGAGGCATACAACCTGGCAATAATTCTCGTTTACCGAGTAAAACTCAGAGGGAAATACACACAGCCATTATTGCGTTTTTTGAATTACAGACACAGTGAGCTTGAAGTCTGCCCTTGTGCTACATGATCAACAAAAAAAAATCCTGCTCTTCTACCGCTGCAGTTTTACATTATTCCAGCTCAGCGTGGCCTCATATGCTGCTTGAACAAATGAGTGTAGCAGTATCATCACAGTCATGGAAGTTCCAAACTCTACTGTAATCCAGCTTTATCTACTCGTGTTTTGTTTTCCTCTTTTCTCTCTTCTGTCAGCTTCCGCTCATAATTACACGGGGCTTAGTAGTGTTTTGAAAAGTCTTTGATCTGTCTCTTAAGAGCACACTGATTATGCAGTAAAAAAAGATATGCAGGCTCGTCGTTTACTTTAGTTTGCGTTGGTAAGGTCATTTGACAGTATGGGTTTATTGTGGGGTTTTTATTTTCTGTCCGTCTCTTGCGCTGCAGCATGTGAGCAAGCTTGGGTGCACCCATGCTCTCAGGGTGTGATGTGAGGGTATATATAGCCGAGTGATTGACTGTACAGGTCAGTGTTGAGGGATAACTGCAGTACAGTGCATTAGGCCGACACCAAACGCAGCAAATCCTTTGTCAGTTAATGGTAGCTTAATGCCGTAAGATGGAACGGCACTGGAAATCACAGGATTTTAAGGGATTGTCTCTCTAGTAATTGTTGCTCAGTCATCATGGACCACTGCGCTGTTGCCTAGCACCATTTTAAAGATTTTGCTCAGAATCATCATGTAGTGTTGTAGTAATGACTAAATAACACCAGGAACATGTTTTTTGTTGAGAGTGCAGTGTAAAATTTCCTAATTATAAACAGAGGAAAACACGCTTTACGCCATCAAACATCACATTTAGATCCAGGGGAGCTGACATTTAACACCCGTGTGATTTTACAGCAGTCTCTTGAAAGATTAGAAATCTGTACACTTTGAGTATAGTTCTGTATATTAGGGTCAGATAGATGTGGCAGTAGCAACGTGGCTTGGATTGAAATCAAATGTTCCTAAACTGGTTGACAAACATCATGGATGGGGCCAATTTATTTGGACTACGGAAGTAATACGCAATAGCTGGTTAGGGTTACTGTTCCTTGTCTGTTAAGGGTTAAAGGGTAACTTTGGTATTTTCCAACCTGGACACTATTTTCCCATTTTGTGTCTGAAGTGACAGCAGTTTTTGAAATTGGTCTAGTATTGATTAGAGCGCTGCAGCAGGTAGCTGCGAAATAGGCTGCAATGTAACCCCTTGGGGCCGCATGTACCATCAATTTATGTCCACTAAAAGTGTTTGTTTTTGCCACTGACAGGCTCAGATTGTTAATCAAAGTATCTGACACCATTGCAGAAGGGATCCCTATAGAGACAGTCCTTTTTGTAAAGAGTAAGATGTTTTTTGTTTAATCGGAAACAGCTCTGATATTGCTGTCGCCAAAAGCACCAGACTATTTAAAAAAAACAACAGTTTTATCCTGGGAAAATACACTTCATTTAAAGTCAACAGAAACAAAATAAAACTCCCAAGAATCATCTTGGTTAGTCTTTCCACTGTTCCAACAATCACTAAGTCTGGTTTGGTTGAAATAAATTATTTAAATGGAATCTGGTGGGTTTGACGAGAGTGATTTTAGGGCTGTTTCTGGTTAAACAAAAAGGATCTTGCTCTCTAACAACAAAGCCTATCTCTGTAGGGATCCTTTCCATAGTGCTGTCAGATACTCATAATAATAATCTGAGCCTGTCAGTGGCAACAAAAAAAAACATTTTCAGTGGACGTAAATGGACGATGCATAATTTCCTCCAGTGTTTACATTGCAGCCCTCTTGATCAATGCTGGAAGAGCCGCAAAAATTGTCATTTAAATACGAAAACATGGGACAAACAGGGTTAAGATTGAAAAATGTCAGTGTAACCATTAATATGGCATCATAGTAGTTATGAATTTCTATATAAAGTGTTCATTTTAGTGTCAGAAGTCTGATACTGTGAAAGGATGAATCCAGATTTGCTGTTAATCCACAGCACTCAGGATATCCTTTCTGTATATGTTATGTCTCTACCATATGCACAGCATTTATCGAAAAGCCATGTGTGCATTAGATATATTGTCACAATTCATACTATTTTGCTTCCAGATGTGCACTTGAAGCTCACACAAAATAAAACGTGTGTGAGAGAGTTGCTGCAGTTACAGTACAAGACTTAATACAGGCTAACGGCCTCTCATTGAGCCCCCAAAGCCTCAGAGTGTGTGCTGCACACGTCATTAGTATCCATCCCTACTGTGCGTGATGCTAGAAATTACCACCATGAAAGAACTCAGTATACTGCATGTCAGGCTGCTGCTGTTATCATGGAGGACTTCTTATCCTTGGACTGTAGCCTGCGGACATTGTAGCCTTATTATTTTTTACTCACTATGTCCCCACTGAATTGTACTTTTCTTTGTTATTTCCTTACATGCTGTAGTTAGTTGGCTTTGTGTGCTATGCCTGCACCCAGGTGGGTTCTTGGGAGCTTGATGAATTCACAGGAAGCCTGTAATCCATACGTCAGTGAACATGCAGGCTAGATGGAGATCAGATCCTCAAGAAAGGATGTACTGCTGCAGAGGCTGCCTGCTCTAATCAGAATGCATCAGATCACTCTCTCCTTTCCTCTCTCTTTCTCCAGAACATTGTATCTCTCCTCTTTCTTTTACTCATTTTCTTGTCCTCCTCCTCTCATTCTCACCCTTTTGTTGCCTTCCCTCTCCACATCTTTCTGTCTTTGCCTTCTAGACAAGCAGAGGTTTCAAAGCTGATGGGTAACTTGAGAACTCCCTGCTGCTCTCAGATTCCTCCTAGTCATCCCTAGCAAAGAAAAAAAAAAAAGACACACACACACACTACCACACACACGGATGGGAAAGAGGAGAAAAAGACTAGAATAAACAGGTGCATGGATGTAGATGTAGAGTTTTTGCTCTGCTTGACTCGAGCAGAATTGAATGTGAGAAAAATAGACGGAGATAATGACGAGATGAGGCAAGATGAAGCCATGGAGAAGGATCCATGAACAAGAATAGGGACCCTGAGAACGAGGGGGAGAGAGTCGGCAAAAGCCATCCTGTCTTGTCGATAAGATATATCATTTTGTCAGCTCAACTGAATCTCGTGAAAGCTGTATAGAGGAGGGAGAGGCTGCATGAAGCCACTTTACAATCAACAAAAGGCTGTAATTTTAAGATTTTCTATTTTCAGCTGTTTTGTAAAGACCGTCTTCTGTAGTCAAGGTCCAATTAGTACTCAAAAGTACGTCAGGTTTTTAGATAAGAATTTGATGTGAGTGACAGTTTAAGTGACTGTTCACAGGACACATACGATTACTTTTAAGTTGTTCTCACTTCAATTAAACAAAGATCCTGCCAGCATTACATCTCACATCTGCGTTCATGCTAATTTTTTTTAACACAACAGAGAGTTAAAGTTTGGCTGCAGGGTATTAGACCTCTAGTGGTGCCGCAGTGCTGTTTGATATGATCGGGCCCCTGAGGGTGCACAAGCACTGGTGTCAAACCATTTCACTTGTCAACAGGTGGCCGAGGGAACTTTAAAATATTTTCAATCTGCCAGCAAAATCAGAGAAGAAGATTGCAAGCTAGTACACATTGATATTAATAATGTTGAATTTAAAATAGTTAAAAAAAAAAAAAGGTTTGTAAATGTTTTATGCAGAAGGACATGCACTCAACATGTTTGTTAAACCTCAAGGATAGACAGAATGTGCTTTAGGAAGAAACACTGAGTGCAGGGTTCCCATGGAAAAGTCCTCAGAGGCATTGAATTTATTAATCTAACAAACGGCCTTATTTGGTATTAAAATTTCCTAAATTAATCTTTCAAACTTTCTTTCAATCTTTAAAATGCTAAGACATGAGATGTGGGACATTATGAATCATTTTTACTGATTTTTCTTTGTAAAATCGGAAAAAAAAAAGAAGGCAATATTACATTAAAACATGCCATTAAATGTCTTAAAACTAACCTGTCTTAAGCTGTCGGAGCACTGTAATGTTAACAGCTTTTGTTAGTTAAGGAAACTGTAGGGCACCTTAAATGGTTCAAATGCACATGAAGCCTACCAGCATGTATGACAGCTAACCCTGACCTCCACCTGTTGAGGTCAGTAATTAGTGCAGAAATGATTAGTCGATCCACAGAAACTTGGTTGAGATTTATCAAGTAAAAATGGAAAACATTTCCTTTTTTAAGCCTCTCAAAAATAAGACTTTGCTGCTTCTTTCTTTTTTGTGTAATTGGAAATTGAATATCTTGAGGATTTAGACCGAAAAAAAAAAAACAGGCAGTTTTGAGATGTTGCCCTGGGCCTTTTTCACTATGTTATAGACAAAACTGTTAATTGAATAAACAGCTAATTTTTAAATCAAAAGAACTGTTAGTTTCAGGCGGTGCTAGAAGTAATGAAAGAACAGATATATATATATATAGGTACCCAGACTCTATTTTTTCCTTTTACCACTGAAAACTCCCATCTCCTGTTCCTCTGCCTCTGGGCCTGTCGGAGCCCCAGCTGACTGGGCCCCTACGGCAAATCAGTGGGGAACATATGCTTTACACACACATACACCGGCACGCTCTGACAACTACAACCAGGTGGGATTGTGTGCAAAGAGTCCCCCTTCTGTATGCAACAGAAGTACGGAGTGACTCACACACACTCACCTTCCCCACTTCAACAGCAGACGCACGCGATTCACCTCAACTGCTTGGCGTTGTTGTGGCGCTCCCAGGGAAAAAATCAGACTCTTAATGAATAATCCTATTAGCACATGAAAGGTAACATCTGGCTTGTTCCAAAAGCAGTCATTCTTTTATAGGAGAGCAATTTGTTTTCTGGATGAATGAATACCCCTCCCAGCGAGCAGGGCCACGGGAGGCGAATGCCCACTTCACCACTCGTTTGGAAACCCTGCACTCCTCCTCACTCCTTCTCCCCCAGTTCCCACCCTCACACTCTTTGCCATATTTGCTTGGTTTAGGGAGGCAAGTGTCGTGCAAGTTCCCGTAAATGCTGTTCGTGCAGGCCAGCTCTGTCAGTTCTCTGCTGAAGCACGACCTCTCCGTGTGTAGAAGCTTTGTCATAGCTTTGTTCTACCTTTTTTAATCTTCGTGTAGCTCTGAATTTGGATTGTGTACAGGGGTGGCATGCACACGCTCCTTTTTTGTGCGTGCATACGTGGCAGAACAGTCAGTCTTCTCTCCAGAGCATTACCGGGTGAGGTGCAGACTGATGTGACTGATTCCTAAAAATAAAGATTGGCTTTGAAGCGGTGGGCCCTCACGCCCATCACTCCTGGACAGCCGTGCCCAGCTCTCACAGAGGCGGCACGAAGGTTATAGGAAGACAGGCAGTGACGGATGAAGGGGAACATGTCATTTCTTTTTTTTTCATTTCTGGAGCGACATCCTACTTTCATCCCTATCCTGTCATTTTGTATAGTTGTATTTGTGTTACATAAATGAGGCTGTGACAGCAGGTATGTACTTTTCACGTCAATCTTGAGTGTCAGCACATAATGCCCTACAATTGTATTAAAAAAAGAGAGAAAATTCAATATCCTCTCCTGCCACTCTATTATTTCTCACAGACATTGTCTTCTCCCCTTGCTCTATATCTCTTTCTCTCTCTTTATCTGTCTTCATCTGCTTCCCTCAGTCCTCTTCTCAGTGTCTGCGCAAAGTGAAATAGAGCAGAGGGGAGATTGTATCAGAGCGTTGATGTGAGATAGGGTTGAAGGGGAGACAGAGAGCGATGGCAGGAGGTTTGTGGAGATGAGTGGGAGTGACATGCGTTTTGTGTGGCAACTGAAGGACAGTGGAGATGTGAGGGTTCTTGGCAACCCATGTTCTCTCTCCCTCTCCCCTCATCACACACACATACACACACACACACACACACACACACACACACACACACACACACACACCCATGCTCCAATAATCTGTAAGGAGATGGTGACTTCACCCAGTCCATTAATCTAGATTAGTCTTTAGTTAAGGACCTTCATCAGATGCAGCCAACTGTCTGATGCTCAGCCCTCATTACCTATTCCTCTGTGCTGCTGCCTCCGTACGTGGGACAGCAGCCTCATGCAACAATTCTGCAATTTTTTTCCTTTTGGTTTGGATACCAGTGTGTTTTATGTAACGCTCAGTCAGCTGCAAAACTGAGGAAATGCAGCATCATGCGAGCCCCTGTACGCACGAAGTGTTGTAGCTATGTATGCGGAGCCAGTCAGGTTAAATCTGGATCACAGTCTTCTCAGAAACAAAAAACCTGACCCGCCACATCTGATAAATGTCAGGTAGCAGTGGCAGTGAGCACACTCCTCATATTCACCTGAGATAAACATTTGTCACGTTTAAAGTTTTCTAAACTGACTGAATCATGTCTTAAACTCAGCACCAGCACATTCCACAGCTGCTGCATGAAATCTCCCTTCACCACAGCAGACGCAACTCAACCGAACTAAAATCAATCTGAGATTTACCTCCTTTCATCTGCCACACGTATTTGATATTTGATCAGCCGACTAAAAGGGAAAATCTCCAGTGGAAACATTCCCTGTGGATTATCCCGGGCTCAGTCTCACAGAGCGAGCAGAGCCCTCGGATTCTCCACCTCCAGAGGTTATTTGAACAGACTTTCCCCCCCTTGCAGTTGCAGACTGAGAGGTGAAATAGAGGAGAGGACAAGAGCAGAGAGGAGCAGACTCACCTCAGACTGTGAATTACTGACGTAAAGGATGCGTTAGCCTAGATCCCTGGTTGTGCCCGTGCATGCCCGTTTCCTTAGTGGATTAGAGGCGAGCTGGAAGAGGTGGCTATGCCATGGCAGAAGTTGAGAGGACAGGCAGGCAGCGGCACGCAGGCAGAGCAGCAGCGGCAGTAGTTGGAGTAGTTGTTGCACATCGGCGTCCTCTGATCCAGTGGCGTGAGGTTCCTCTAAGCCCCAGTGAGAGTCAACACTCCCCCTCTCTTTTTCCTCCTCTCCACCAGCTCTCCTCTGTTCCCCTTCTCCTTTCTCCGCACGGCGTCGGCAGGGGCTCACACTCACTCACACACGCATACACACACACTCACACAGCCACACACACACACACACGCACACACAGTGGCTGAACTCCGGACGCCTCAGCGACAGAGCCCACGCAGGCAGAATATCCCCATCGTGCCGCCGCAGTTCTCCTCTCTGGCTTTCTCCTGTTTTCTGCGTGTGTGCATCTGAGTGTGTGTGTGTAGAGAGAGAGAGAGAGAGAGAGAGAGAGAGAGAGAGGGAGACAGACAGAGGGAGAGAGGTAGAGAGATTAAGCAAGAGGGGGAGGGAGCATGGGAGAGAGAGAGAGAGACAGAGAGAGAGAGAGAGAGAGAGAGAGCAGAGGGAGGAGGGAAGGTTGCAGTGGAGAAAGTGCAGCTCCAGTTTTGGCTACATCTGGCAGGTTCATGCATCATCCCTTTATCTCATCATCAGTTAAAGCAGTTTTGGCAGTGACCTCACTTCCGTAGAGACCATATGCTCATCAAAACTTGCTTTGCTGTCTTTGTCAGGAGCAGAAGAATTAAATTCCAACTTTGAATGGATCTGTTCAGTGTGCACTTTTCCTCACAGCTCTGCAGATTGTCCTGCAAGCGTTTGTCTCAAGAAAGACACGGACAGATGTGTTGACTAAGACTCACAAGCCTGCACGCCTCCCTGTGTGTGTAACTCTTTTGTGTGCTGCCTGGTGTTTCCATAGAGTGATGCTCGCCATGTATCGTCAAACTTGAGAGTTTTCATCTCAAGTCCATTCACCTTCTGTTGTCTCAGTTTCCTCACAGCTCTTTACTTTGTGTGGGAAGAAGATTCCATCTGCTTGTCCCGTCTCTCAAGAGTTTGTTTTCCTGATCTCGACTCGGCTTTTTATCCATCTGTCGTGAGCTAGTTAGTCGTTAACACCGTTTGTGCAGAAGACCTGTTTTCCATCTGGGAATGTGCATTTTCCTCTTAGACTTAATTGGATTCGTGGTGCACCATTGTAGCGTTCAATGAACAAAATAAGGAGGGAGGGGAATAACACTCTTGGTGAGACCTTGATCATGTTAAAGTGGAGCTGTATTATATGCCTGGTTGGATGTTTTCGGAGCCACAGCTCGCCCTCACTCTCTCACAGGGAAACCCCTCGTTCTGCTTTAAGCCTCAGGTACCATGGTAATGAGCTGCAGCTCTCCAGACAGCAGCTGCTCCTACTGTGTGTGTTTTTGCATTTATTTTGAGTTAGTGTACGTGGATTTTTTCTTTTACCTTTTATTTACCAGTGAACAAACCTATATATGACGCACTGCCTGTAATGCATGCACTAAAGATTGGCAACAACATTCACCATTTAGAACTCGGAGTCAATATGTTTAGCTTTTAATTGGGGATTCATGTATTTAGTGACTAGGGTTGGGTATCTTTAAGGGTACTGACCAATTCATGTCTGTACTACCAAGCACTGATTCACGGTAAATCCATGGGTGCCAAATTTGGGTATCTGACAGCACATCAGGCCAAAGCACCCCGAAGCGCTCTGAAGCCTAGAAGCCAGCCAAAGAGCTCTGTGGCCGGCAACGGGGCTCCGCAAAGTCGCTGGATTAAACTTTAGACAGGAGGCGGAACCACCTTGAAGCCAAGAGCGTGGCCATGGAGCAGACAGAGACAGAAGATTAACCCCACGTGTGATTCGAAAAAGAAGAGAAGCAGAATTGCGTTTTACTCTACAATATCCCTCTGGTTGATGTTTAAAAATTAAACTTTTTTTATTGGAAAAGAAGTACAACACAGAAAATAGGTACCAAATTCTGACACTGGAACCAGTATCATCAGTTCAAATGTGAATGGTACCCAACCGTATCAGCAACTAGGACCTAGGCCTGTCAAGATACTTACGTTATTGACTGATCGAGGTCAGCAGAAATGACTGGTCATGTCCATATATCGTTTGATAAAGCCCTCATGTTTATATGCATATTTTCTTAAATAAAAATGTCACTTGCATTTTAGTCAGCATGATGACAGAATAAACAGCCGGGTTTTCTCGACCACTGTAGGACTTGAGCGGCACCTCAGCCAAATGAACAGAAAAAAAACTATGCTGAGACACATTTTACTGTCATTTCTAATCATGTTGCTTTTGTCCTCTTGTCTGCTCTCTGTGTTGGAGTTTCACCGTTGGCAGGGCTCAGCTCATCCACACACACACACACACACACGCACACAAACTTTTTTTTTTTTTTTCACATTCCACTTCCAATGTCTGAACATTCTTAAGAATAAAAACTTCATTGCTCTTTGACAGGGTGCACTTGCATTATGATGCTATTATATTATAACAATATCAGTGGCATAAAATGATGTTAAAATTACATTAATGTCATTTAACAGAATCATTTCTAGGACAATTTATCCTCCACCAAAAGTAGCTATCGTGACGGGTGAAAATTAAATACATTCGTCCAATTTAAAGTGGAATCAGACAGCCTTTCAAGTTGTAACCCCTGAGCATTTCCAAATGGTATTATTGTTGGCGTTACTGTCACAAAGAAAACCAGATCACTTTCCATTTCCTCAGAGCCTAGCAAAAACCAGCAACACAGGACACACTGCATTTTGTTTCTCACAGTTACTTCATTTGTTTAACCGACTACCTTTTCGGCTATTGTCCTCTTTCTGTTTTGCACAATAGTTGGGGCTCTTTGTTTGTGCTGTAAATTCGAGCCTTTATTTTTCTGGGAGATTGTATCTGGTGGCAGTTGGAATTACATAGAAAAAGGGAGGCTTACAGGGAAGTGCAGTTGGTGTCATTATACTATAGACATTATACTGTGAAGTTAACATTTATTTCATGATTATGAATAAAATCTTGTGTATATCTACTTTACAGAAAGTTCCTGTAAAGAATTTAGTTATGTCAGGGGAAAAAAATCATTTAAAATCCATACAATATGTCATGGAAATCCAGTTGAGGCCGTCTTGTTTCAGATAATAACTCAGATTAAACCACAGTGCGTTCATCTTCAAGCCACTTCTCATTATTGCATCTTGTTTGTGCCACTTTTTTTATTATTATGTCGTTTCTTATTAGTTGTATTCCCATATCAGTTCTAAATACTTACCAAGTTTTTTTTTTCTGTTGGAGCATTTCTTGATATTGGACCATTTTTTGCCATTGAATCTTTTTCTCATCATTCTCAAATCTTGTTTGCTGTTGTAAAGTAATTTCTTGTTATTACAGTTTTCAACTGGTATTAAACAAATTTATAACACGGGAAATCTGTCATATTGGTGAGCTAAAATGATATAACCTTTCTTAATACTTTATGGGCAAAATTAGACAAAAGTGCCATAGTTAGATAATTGGGTAGTTTGCTAAATGATAGAATGTAACCCCCCTTCAAAAGAGAGAAACACCGTTTAAACCCACAGTCAATGCTTATAAGACAACTAGTCCATACCCATTGAGTGCAAAGTTGCCCACGTAGTTTCACATGGTGTGTGTTTGAGATACAGGTCATAGGAAATTGCAGATTAAATAGTCAACTGAACCCATTAAGAAGAGCAATGTATTCAGACAGAGTTTTTGAAAACCGTGGGACAGACAGAATGACTGACTGACAGAATGACACACTGACAGTTTCCGTGATTATGTACAGCATACCATACCATGACTTAGTCATCCCAAAAATTAGAAAAAAAACCCCCAAACATTGGTCCACAGGGGGAGCCACAGCGATCGGTCGCATTTTAGCCATTTTTTAAGCAATTTTCTGTTGTTATAGCTCCACCCAGTTGCCAATTAGAGTTAAATTTCTCCAGTCACCTTGAGGCGTCCTGTTCTACATATCTACCAAGTTTAGTAAAAATCGATATGGCGGTTAGGCCTAGATAAGAAATTAGCTCTCTAGCGCCCCCATTTTGTTTGATGGGGTCAATAATGGAGGGGATCCCTCAGATTATGTGTGGTCATATGCCTACAAAGTTTCATGCAGATCGCTCAAACTTCCCAGGAAGAGATCGGTTTGAAGTGTTTTTCAAAAAATTCAAAATGGCGGAAAATCTATATAACCGGAGGTTATGGGTTCTTGAGCCAAATTTGTTCCTCATGAGGAGAGGCATCTCTGTGCAAAGTTTCATGTCTCTACGACATACGGGGCATGAGAGATGCCCATTCAAAGTTTGCAATTTCAGTCGGTTGCTATAGCGCCCCCCTTTGGCCAATTGATGTAATATTGCTTCATTC